>NW_004444254.1:91458-144337 GCF_000243295.1 Trichechus manatus latirostris
ATATATATATATATATATATACATACACACACATAAATTTCCCCACACATTTGTCAGTTTGTCTTACTGTGGTAGCTTGTGTGTTGCTGTGATCCTGGAAGCTAATCCACCAGTATCTCAAATACCTGGAGGGTCACCCATGGTGGACAAGTTTCAGCAGAGCTTCCAGACTAAGACAGGGCCTGGCAGTCTACTTCTGAAAAAATTGACCAGTGAAAATCTTATGAATAGCAGCGGAGCATTGTCTGGTATAGTGTCAGAAGATGAGCCTCTCAGGTTGTAAAGTACTCAAAATACGATTGGAGAAGAGCTGCCTCCTCAAAGTAGAGTCACTCCTAATGATGTGAATGGAGAAAAGCTTTCAGTACCTTCATTTGCTGAGGTGGCATGACTCAAAATGAGAAGAAACAGCTGCAAACATCCATTCGTAATAGAACATGGAATGTATAAAGTATGAATCTAGGAAAATTGGAAATCGTCAAAAATGAAATGGATTATGTAAAGACTGATATCCTAGGCATTAGTGAGTTGAAATGGAGTAGTATTGGCCATTCTGGATCAGACAATCATATGGCCTACTATGCCAGGAATGACAAATTGAAGAAGAGTGGCATTGCTTTCATCGTCAAAGTTGGAAAAAAAAAAAAAATCAGTTTTCTGGACTATACACAGCATGATTCCATTTAGGAGATAGTTTGATAGGTACATACTTTCATATTTCGTTTTCTTTCTTCCTCCCTCCCTTAATCCCTTCCTTACCCCTTCCTCCTTCCTCTCTCCCATCTTTCTCTGTCTTTCTTTCTGATAAAAATAAATGTTTTACATTTATAATCAAATAAATAAAAAGTAATATTTCAGTTTTGATTGAAGCAATATCTCATAGGTCTTTGAACCTCTTCTCCCATAAACTCAAACCAAATCTACGGCTGTCAAGTGGATTCTGACTCATAGAGACCCTATAAGACGGAGTAGAACTGCCTCATAGGGTTTCCAAGGCAGTAAATCTTTACAGAAGCAGATTGTCACATCTTTCTTCTACAGGTGGCTGGTGGATTTGAACCACCGACTTTTCGGTCAGCAGCGCTTTCACCACTGTGCCACTAGGGCTCCTTCTCCCTTACTAGGAAGAAAATAACTTAAATTATAGGTGATGCAGTCAGCCTAATATGGTGATTGTAGAAACCATAAGGTGAACCAAAAGGACATGCAGAGTTGAGTTCATTTCTGGTTGGGAAATACAGCAAATTATGTTCTCCAAAGATGGCTGCAGCAATATATCCCTATCCATAAACTCTTCTTACACTATGACCTTGGTACTCCACCATTGAGAAATGGGGTCTGTTTTGCCTCCCCTTGAATCTGGCTGGGCCTGTGACTATGGTAGAAGTGACACTATATGACTTCTAAAGCCAAATTATAAAAGATGATACAGCTTCAGTCTGGTTCTCTTGGAACACTCTCCCTTGGCACCCAGCCACCATGCTGTGAAGAAGCTAAGAGACCACATGGAAAGGCCACATGAGGCCCCAGTGAGCAGCCAGCAATAATTGGTGAACACAAAGAGGTAAGCCTTCAAGTGATTCCAGTCGCCAGTTTTGGACCACCAGAGTTGATGCTGGGTAGACCAAAGTTGAGCTGCCTCTGCTGATTCCAACACAAATCTCAGATTTATGAACAGAGTAAATGCTGTTCTTTTAAGTCACCAAACGTTGCAATTGCAACAGAGAGTGGAATGTGATTGTCAGTCAATGGGGAAAGCCCCTGCAAACAAGAAGCTGTAACCTATCAAAAAATATTTTAAGTGCATCTTGCATTGGAGAATCCCCCTCCATCTGGCTTTTCTAAGTTCAACACAGAGATGCATTCACTAATTAAAAGGAAAGAAATGTTCACTTATTGTGCGACCACAATGTACTAGGTATTCGCTCAACATATTGTATACATTTTCTTATTTAATTTTCACAGAAGCCTTACAAGGCAATTATTATCATCCCTCAGTTTACAGATGAAGAAAGAGAGGCTCAAAAGGATTTAGTATCTCACCCAAGGACAGAGAGCATGTAAGAGGCAGAGCCAGAGGTTACACTCAGGTCTTCTGATTGCTATGACCGTGTTCTTCATACTTTGCCAAGCTACCTCCCGTCAAGAAACATGCTATAGATTCAGCCTTGATGTTGAATTTGCTGACTTCATATGTTCATGTATTCTATTAGTCGATAGAATTTCTTTATATAGTCTCATACTACCAGCATCTTTGACGTGAGAGGGCAAGAGGCTGTCTAATCAATAAAGCAGATGTTCCCAGGAGGGCTGGGTGGGCATGTGTCATAGAGGGCAATGTAGACCCTGCAGAAAACGGAGACTAAACAAGATTTAAGAATATTCTAGGCAAAAGTAGAGCATATGGAAAGTCAAGAGCCGGAGTGGATCATGGCAAGGAGTTCAATAGGCTGGATGATGTAATTGATTTGGAGGTACAGTGGGAGATGAGTTAAAAGAAGTAGACAGCACTTGCCTCTTTAAAATTGTTTTGGCAAAATCTATCCATCCATCTATCCATCCGTCCATCCATCCATCTATCCATCCATCCATCTATAAACCCGTCCATCTATTTATCTATGGTATATTGGTGGTTCAGTGGTAGAATTATCCCTTCTATGCAGGAGATTCCTGTTCTGTTTCGTCAACGCATCACAAACATAGCCACCACCCATCAGTCAGTGGTGGTTTGCTTGTTCTAAGATGCTTAACAGGTTTCAGTGGAGCTTCTAGACAAGGATGAACTAGGAAGAAAGGCTTGGCAATCTATTTTCAAAAATCAGCCCAATCCAAAGCCAATCATGGGGATGGTGCAGGACTGGGCAACATTTTTTTCATTGTGCATGTGGTCACCATGAGTTGGGGGTCGACTTGAGGGCAGCTAACAGCAACATCTATCTATCTATCTATCCATTCATCCATCCATCCATCCATCCATCCACCCACCCATCCATCCATCCACCCGTCCATCCATCCATCCATCCATCCATCCATCCATCCACCCATCCATCCATCCATCCACCCATCCATCCATGTATCTATCTATCTATCTATGTATCTGTCTGTCTGTCTGTCTATCTACCTACCTACCTACCTATCATCTATCTTTGACTTGTCATCTATCATTGACCTATCTATCATTTATCCATCCATCCATCCACATACACACATGTATTTCTACAGATTGAAACCAATCATTAAACCCTCACCTTCTAAATTCTATTTTAGACTTTCCATAGAGGTAGGGCTTTAAGGGCAGCAATCTAGGGGTTGTGCTCAAAGCTGTCTACACGTGTTAAACGCAATATTTTTATTCACAGTGTCTATTTATTTGGACTATTCTGGAGACTAAAGGGCATTATGGTGGGAGGAGAGCCGTGTTTTCAGTACCCTGAAGCCACCCTTTGGCATGGTCACTGACTTCATCATAGAGTTTATTTACTAATAATTCCTTGCTTTTCTTCAGTTATACATGTTTCTATAAAAGAAAAAAACAAACTGGGAAGGAGAACTAACCAGTTCAATTATAGTCATTGAGGATCATCAGGTGAACCAAGAACTATTCTGTAGTCATCTGTCTTAAGTAGTAAATTGATGATCTTGTTTACTCACAAGGTCTCTATACAGGATAAATTGACTTTATTATACTTGTCTCCTATATAGTGTGAATTGGAACATTGGAACTATGAGATATGAAGCATAGCTTGAGATGAATGGGTGGAAAAAAGGGTAGAGAAAATGCTGCTTTTACTTTCTTTTCAGGAGCCATAGGGTTCAAGATAAGCCTGGGATATGGAGTAGACACTGTATTCAGAATAGCGTAATAGAAAGGAAAGTAGACTTGAATTTGGTAACACAGCCAAAAAAGCGATTAAACTTTTACTCTGTCTCTTTCAGTCCTTTAAGAGAGTCCAAGTTCACATTTCCAGGCAACTCTTATTAAAGACCTTGTCCTGCTTGCTCTAGTTCCCTAAAACTCCTGTGGGCTTTTCACTCTTCTAATCCAGCAGGACCTTCTTTTTCACCTTTTTTATGTCATTTTATCTCAGCCAGCTAGATTCCATGAATTCTTCCCTCTATAGCAGGCAGTGTGCTTCTGACACCCTGTGATGCCCTCCCCAGCACTGAGACAGGGGGTAGGTCATGAATTGTAATATATCAACAATGCTAATAATGTTTTGTTGTTGTTAGCTGCCACGTCGTAGACCCGTGGCTCATGGTGATCCCATTCACAACAAAACTCTGTATGGTCCTGTGCCATCCCCATGATCAGCTGTTGATTGGACTGTTGTGATCCATTGAGTCTTCGTTGGCTGATTGCCACAAGTAGTTCACCATGCCTTTCTTTCTAGTCCATTATAGTCTGGAAGCTCTGCTCAAACCTGTTCAGCATCATTGCAATACAAAACCCTCCACTGACAGATGGGCGGTGGCTGCGCATGAGGTGCATTGGTCAGATCTCCCGCATGTTTAGAGACATATAAACAGATATAAGGGAGATTATTTAGGATAAGTATGATTAGTTATATTAAAGGTTTTCTTGTTGTTGAATTAATCTACTAGTTTAACTCACAATTTATTTCTTTTGAAAAACGGAGCCAAGTTTTGTTTCATAAAGCTCATGCCCAGATAAAACTGTGAACCTCTGGGCTATTCTATGTTGTCATAGATTTAGTGAAACCTCAAATACTGGAGAACATAATTCCACCTACGACTGTGATGTGTCAAATCTCTAAAAGTTGATATTTCAAAAGTCTTCTCATGTTCTTGCCTCTCTCATGCAGGAGGAGATGAAGCTCTTGGGAGAAACTAACCCACTCTTGTTGGGTCCTCTTCCCTTCCTCCCCTCAGACTCATTATGGAAACTACTTGGGTGACCAAAGTCGTCTGTGTACTTTGTCAAGTTGTTCCCTACATGGGGCCCCTGGAAAAAGAGAGGTGGGGACAAACCCAGACTTTGTTCCACTCACTGTGTACCTTGGTTTTGTCTCCTGGAGAAAAGGACATCACAAAGATATCATGTGTGAACTACTGACAGACCTCGGAAAAACCAAGCAAATGACGGTAAAGGAAAAGGAACTGCAGTATTCATGTTGACATGTGAGAAATGTAAACAGAAACTTGCAGTTACTTGGCAAAACCCTAAAATCTAGATAGAGTTTGTCCAAACCTAAGTCTATTACTCTCACCATCTGACTGTATAAAAGTTTCAGTTCCCTACACTGTCTTTAAGGACTGTGGATTTTTATATACTCAACTGGATAGCGCCTCCCAAAAGTTCTCTAAGGCAGGGGTGTTGGTGCTCAGCAAACATTCCCTCTGCTCCCCCACATTTCCCAGCCCCCTTTGTTAGACTGCACTATATGACACATTGTGGCCACTGACAAGTAAGAAGAAATGACGTGCATGACTTTTGGGAAAAGCAGAGAAGAATTGGCAAGAGCCTCCAACTGTCACTTGTCCTGCCAAAGGGACCGAGAGCTATTTGTACCACGTGTAGAGTGGCTGAAAAACTGGAAGTTCAAGTGCACCTAGAGGCACCTTGGAAGAAAGGCCTGGTGATCTACTTCTGAAAAATCAGCCAGTGAAAACCCTATGGAGCAGTTCTATACTGACACACTGTCACCACGAGTTGGAATTGACTCAGTGGCAGCTGGATTGGTTTTTGTTTTGGTAGGGTAACAAATCACCCTGGTTTTTTTGGGACTGAGAAGTTTCCTGGGATGTGGGACTTTCAGTGTTAAAACTAGGGAAGCAAGACAAGTTGGTAACCCTAAGATAGCATTGCTACAAGACGGTGGGGCCTTCAGTCAGGGAGGCTGATGCAGTTCTATGTGGAACAAAACCCCTTTGACTCACATTAGTCATGGCACATGAAGGAGAAATAGATTTTTTTGTGATAAGCCGCTAAGATTGTGAGTTTTCTTTTTACATAACATAGCATAGTTTGTTTATACTGAGTAATAAAAACAACACCCCAATGAATAAACTGATCTTCTGCCTTCTAGATCATTTCTTGAGAAGCTCTACTGTGTACATTAACTATAAATATCTCTTTGTCATCAAAGCTGGAAATCCTCAGAGGGGGTTTGATTCCTCCTTTTCCATAATTTTTAGATACCAAGTCCCTGATTTTATTTCTGCTAGGTATCTCAAGCCCACCGGCCCCACTTCAACCCCATTTCTCCCCTCAGGGCTCCAACTCTCATTAATTCCCACTCCTGTGTTCCAAATAGCCTCCTAACTGAACTTCCCACCTATTCTCCCCTCCTACCCCAATTAATGCCACATACTGTCTCCAGGTTAATGTCTGCAATCCTGTCATGCCTATGCTCAGATTCTCCCAGTGGTAACCTGTTGAAAATGCATTAAGCCCAATTATACATTTGATTACAAGTCTAGCCTTATGCCTCACAACTACCCTTTATCTATACCCATTGCCGTTGAGTCTATTCTGACTCATGCATAGCCATGTTACAGAGTAGAACTGCTCCATAGGGATATCTTGGCTGTAATATTTTTTGGAAGCAGACACCCAGGCTTTTCTTCCATGGCTTCACTGGTTGCGCTTGAACTTCCAACCTTTAGATTAATGGTCAGCTCAAACTGTTTGTGCCATCCAGGGACCTGCCTTTATCTATAGTCATAGTGCTTACCCAGATATGACTGTTAGCCCTTTCCCAATCATTCTTTGGGTAGACTGATTGCAAAAATGGCCCTGATTGTATCTCTGAATCTATACCCCTTGCAATATGTCTTTGCAGTTCTTCCCATCAAGAGAGAGACTCTATTTCCTTACCCCTTAATCCAAGCTGGCCTGTGACTCAGTTGGCTCAATGGAATGCAGTAGGAGTGATGTGAGTTAGTTCTGAGCCTAGACTTCAAGGGGCCTTGCATACTTCCATTCTCCCTCTGGTTCTTCTGCCTTTATCACAAAAATTTGGGATACTCTTTTGGAGGATGAGATCCATGGAGCAGAGCCAAGTCAGCCCAGCTGCTCCAGCCAAAGCCCAACATCTAAGACAGAGTCTATCCAAGATCAGCTGAGCCATATAGCTGACCTGCAGTTCACCACAGATGTACAAATGAGCCCACCACACCCAGCTCAGATCAGTAGAATTGCCCAGTCAATCAAAGATCTGGCAAGAAATCTGATATTATTATCTTAAGCCATTAAGTTTTGAGGTGGTTTGTTAGTTAACAACAGCTAACTTATACAGTGTTGCAAGTTTTTTCTCCTTTTTGCCTGTATTCTTGCTATCTCTCTGTCTAGGTTGCTCTTTATCTCCTCTTACACATTTCTCACATCCCTTGGTGAGGCGACCTGGTTGGCACACATCTGCCTACGACAGGCTTGTTTTATGATTTTGCAGAAGAGGATGCTCTGACTCCTTTTCTTTGCCCTGAGAGTACAGTCATTCTGCTTCAACTTGTGCTAGGTAGCTTTGCTACACTGTAGGTTTTTTCCATGCTTTCCCTACCATTAACTTTTCTCAGTCTTAAGCTGCTGAGAGGGTTGGCATTAGGTGAACCTGCCTTGCCTGTTCTGTTCAGTGCTGCTCAGCTGGAAATATAAACAAAAGCTCTCCAAGCAGCTTATTGCCAAGAGGATGGGAAAGAGTATTCATTCACTTAGGATTTTATAAAATCATAGCTTGAAAGTTAGAAGTCATCAGATACGTGATGCATATGTGTATGTGTAAGGATGCTCGTGTGCTTCTCTTGTTGAGTAAACATGCGTTATAAATAGCATAAATAAACAGAGGCATAGGCAGAAACGTCAACAGTAAGTAGTTCTTGAGGACTGAGTACATTATCTTTTCTAAAGGTCTGCCTGGCTTATATCTCTTCAAGTATAACTTGTGGCGGGCGATTTGTTTTGGAATAATGCAGAAGAACCTAAATAAACACATCAAGTAGTATCACGTTCCAGAAGAACTGTCTGCAGAAAGCAAAGAGATTATTTTGAGTACGAAGCCAATTATAAAAGAGTCTGAAAAACGCACATTCCGGGGACCGTCTCTTTATTTATTCTCCGTGGCATCCAGATCACAAGTTCTCAGCATATAACTCCCAATGAATTTTGTGATTGCCAGGCTGGAAGCCCCTCTTCAGGTCTGAGCACTTAGCAGAGTCTTTGTGTCTGGAACCATCCCTGTCAACTGAGGACCTGCACTGTGGCTTCACTGAAGCTTTGCTTGCCCATACAGCCCAGCAGCCACTTGCTGGTTGGCTGACTCTTAAAGTCTGAGAAGCTGAGGTTGACCAGGATCACCAGCCAGAGAGAGGTTGGAATGATCCCTAGATGTAGAAGAAAACATCATTTTGATTCAATTGTTCTGACCCAAAGCTATATTTAAAAATATCTGTGCCCTTCATCATTGCTCTCAGGGTCAAGGAGACGCGGCTTGTAAACAAGCTTCTGAAAATTAAACCCATCCAAACTCCTCATTTGATGGAAGGATTGACCTCACCTACTGATCTTATGACCCCTGAGAGGCAACTCCTTTTTTCATCCTCTAGGGAGCTCAATTTAACTCTTGCAATGCTGCATTCTCTTGGTAGGGTTCATCTTTTCAAAGTAAAATTTTACCATTTTTTGTGTGTAGTTACATATAATTAAAGATGTAAGGAAAACATTTCTTTCATCTCTTCTTTTTTTAACGGTTAGAAAGGAACTGTGTAAAGCTACTGCACCGCTTAATCTGGCATTCCTGTTAAAACTCATAACCTGAGTCCTATCATAAGGAAAGATCAGACACACCCAACTGAGGGATTCTCTAGAAATGGCGACTAAAGAAATGTAACAACTGAATGCAGTGCATGACCCTGCATTGGATCCTGAGGCTAAGAAGAAAAAAAAAGTTATAAGAACATTATTGGGATAGTTGATGAAATTTGAATATGGATTATGAACGAGATAATAGTAATAATGTTAATTTTTCTGATTTTGATCATGGTACTATGGTTATATAAGAGAATGTTCTTTTTCTTAGGAAATGCACACTGAATAATTTTCAGGAGACAAACTGTCTTTAACTTATTCTCAAATGGTTTAGGAAAAATAATATGTGTATGTGTACCTCTATGCAATATATAGTGAATCAATAGTCTTAGTACAGATGTAAGCTTTGATAACTTTCAGAAGTATAAATGTTACGGATTTATCAAAACATCATTTGAACAGTTAATTATTTAAAAAGTCTGTTGCACTCATTGGTTTTATAAATTTTGAATAATAGATTTTTAATTTTAAATTTGTGTTTTAGTCAACCATTGCCATCTTAGAGGAATGGAAGGGTGCAAAAATAAATTTGACCACATGAAAATTAACTTATTTTATGATGTAAAAATACCACTAAAGCTAAAAATCAAACAAAAAGTGAGGTGACAACAATAATAAAAATTTCTGAAGAAAACGTATAACTTACTTCTCCATCACCGAGCCCAGCAACAATTTCCATCTTTGGGTATTACCTTCCACTCTTGATCTGCGGAGAGTTATACTGTATATCATCGCAATTGTAAAACATAGCATATTATTTTATATAATGCTTTTTAAGCACCATTGCATTGTAAATGGAGCCTTGCTGGTGCAGTGGGTAAGAGCTTGGCGGCTAACCAAAAGCTAGCAGTTCAAATCCACCAGCTGCTCATTGGAAACTCTATGGGACAGTTATTACTCTATCTTATAGGGTCTCTATGAGTCGGAATTGACTCAAAGGCAACAGGTTTGGTTTTTGGTTTGCGGTGTAAATAGTTTGGGTTCTCCATATTGTCTTAATCATTATGTGTTTTTAAATGTCTGCCTAATATCTTATTCAATGCTATTACATCTACTTAGCTGTTCTTCTGTTGTTGGATATTTGGATATCTTTTAATAGTTTTTAAATAATCATCCAGGATTACCTTGTAAACACTGTATTTGTTTGTTTTCACATCTGCTGAATTATTTCTTTAGGATAAATTCCCAGAAATGCTATTCCTGAGCCAAAGTGTATAAACAACTTCATTGGTCTAAAGAGTTGTGCCAATTTAGATGGGTGCTGGCAGAATTTTTCATTAAACATCACATAACTTCAGAAAACATGCTAATTAAGCTTTGGCTTGTGTAATGGATTTGTTACTCTAGCACAAGTGATAAGTAAATTAACACTTGTGCGATATGGAAGAGTTGGATGAAAAGAATACAAGAAAAAAGACAGTATGTGACTTGGGATTGTGTTATGATGAGGAAAGTTTCCTGTTGACAGCATAAGAGCATTCATGAACTGAGGCTAGAATGAGAGTCATAAATAGGTACAGACAAAATGTAAGTAGCATACGAAACCCAAACCAAACCAGTTGTTCTTGAGTCAATTCCAACTCGTGATGACCCCACATGTGTCAGAGTAGAACCCTGCTCCATAGGCTGCTTTTTCAGAAGTAGATCACCAGGTCTTTCTCCCTAGGTGCCTCTGGCTGGGTATGAAAAAACAACCTTTGGGTTAGTGGTTGAGCGCTTAACCATTTGCGTCACGTAGGGACTCCTAAGTAACATACAGAAAAGTAGTAAAAAAAAAAAAAGTTTCAATCAACATGAATTTTCATTTTAGTACACATGGTACCAATATTAGATGGAAAATGATGCCTGGATGTCAAAGATGGTTCTATCTAAAAAACAGAGTCCGAGTTATGGGTTTAAAAGAAATGGGATGAAGTCACTTGGACTGGCCCATGACAGCAGAGCCCTTAGGGCCCCACTGACATTCCATGTTTTCCCAGGAAGCACAAGCTCATTAGGAGCTGAAATATTTTTCCCCATCCTTCCACCACTACTATCAATCTCCATGAAATAATCTCCCAGCCCTTTGAGATGCAACTGGTAGACACATAGAGTATATTCAGCAAGTGAGAGGTAACTGAGAGGAAACCTGGAAGCACCAGTCTGCTCTTATCACAGTTAATCTTCTGAGCCAGTTAATCGTATGGTCTTTCCACTTACCGAGGTCTTTTCTAATTTAGAGCTAGAGGGTTGGGGCAATTAGCCTTACCAGGGTCATTGATCCTAAAGTGGATATGCTCGCTCAAGTGCTTACATTTATCTTATACAATTCAAGAAAAGAAAGCTTCTAACTCCGTATCTCCTCCCTTATCTTTGGTTCAAAATAGGATTGAGTTAAGGTTAATATTAACCAGGCTTAACAGAAATGGCTTTCACACTGAATTAAACTTGAAAGGAAAGTACTTTTATGAGGAGTAAATCCATATGCCTGGGATTTTCTGTGTATTATTTGCTAGCGTTACAAATATATATAGTTTCTAAAAGAAAAAAAATAATAGCAAAATTGTCTCAGCTAGGCATCTGCAATCTTCTGTTATGAGTTCTATAAAAGGAATATTATTGTTCATCATATAATCCAATCATCAAATACGGACCCAGTGAGAATGAAGTCAAAAGACTTGGCTTATTCAAATGAAAAGAATAAGAGAAGTGTTGTAAAGTAATTGTGTTCATTTCTGTCTGAAGATTTTCGCTGCATTACTGTGCACCCGGTACTTGTTCTTACTCCTCTTGACTGGCTCACTTTCAACTTCAGACTTCTTCAAATCTTGGATCAATAACCAGGCAGGTGATTACATCACAGATACCTTCCAGGACATCCTTTACTGATTCTTTGGACAATATCCTGGAAAATTAAATGAAAAGCATTTAACTGACTTGCATAATTAAATTTTCAATAAGAATATGGTTAGATGTCATCAGAGATAGAATCTAAATCCATTCTCAATTGGTTTTCAAAGTCCATTTGTGTTATCATTAAAACCCAAACCTGTTGCCTTTGAGACAATTCTGACTCATAGGGACCCTATAGGACAGAGTTAAACTGTCCCCTAGGGTTTCTAAGGGGCAGCTGATGGATTCGAACTGCCGGCCTTTGAGTTAGCAGCATTAGAGACCCCTTATTTTTTCCTCTTTTAGGCCTCTTGTCAAACACTTGCCAAACTTGTCAATGTTTTTCATGAGTGGGGAGGTGGAGAGTGGAAAAACAACGCCTGTTAAAGCGTAGCAGACTCTTCCCCCATTTCACTAGCCTCAGCAATTGCTCCCGGAGATCCATAAGGTCTTCAGACACATTTGGTTTGCAAGATTTTTAAAGCTCTCTCTACAAAGTCAATTTTGTGTCTGTTTTTGTTTTCTCAGCCCAATGCCCCACTATAACCCATATTCAATTCTCCTGTGCTTTGGGTCTTATCTCTCAATTATCAGTGAAGACCTTGAATTTTGGGCCACTTGGGGTTAGAGTTTATCTTATTTCCTTATAGCTTAAGCCCGGCAGGAACCCATGAAATGATCACTGAGTTATTCTGGTAGGTTGTTCTCAGCACTGCTGTAAACTGCTGGATGGTTAGCAGCTGAGCGTGTTAACCTTTTCACTAACCAGGGACTTCCAGCCATAATAAAGAAAGTGGCATTGATAGATTGAATAGTACCTGGGTATTGGATAGGATAGAAAACCACGGTACAACAAAAATGAACAACAAAGGATCAAATAAATTGATGAAAATCTTGGACAGCACTGAAGATAAGTCTTGGTTAGTGTCTCAGGAGATAGAATGTAGTGTATTTTCCCTTAGAGTGACTTCCTGTTTTACTTTCCAAAATTTGTCTGGAAATTTTGGTGGATATTGCTTATGTAACATAACACATTTACCCTTTGAAATGTCTCCAACAGAAGATTTCCTAAAGGGGTCGTGTGGGGAAAAAAATTGCAAATAATGCTTTAGTATATCTCTCATTGCAATGGGTTAGAATATCTTTCAAACAAAATTAATATTTCAGACCACTCCTGGGGAATGCAAGTGACCATTTCCGAAGGGAAAAAACAAGTGAGTAAAAAAGAAAGCCATTCTAACAGATTATTTAAGATTCAGCTTGTTATCATTTCAACAAGTCTTAATGTATTTACCATGCATGTGTGGTTCCTATGTCTGAAAGCCGCTATAGTTTGAGGAGTAAAGCACTCTTGTTGAATGCTGTAGACTTTCTATTTAAAGCTTCGATTGTTGGCAACCCAATTTTCTTTTAGATTCGTTCTGTTTGTTTTGTTCAGTTCTAGCAGCTCAGCCTGAGTCTGGTAAATAATTTAAGAATCTCTACTCAAACCACTAGAACTCATCTTTCTAAATCATCAACAAAAATGTCTTCTCTTTTTAAAGAGACCAAACCATTCCCAGCTCCCTGTCCTGATTCTAAAGGAATTTCTGGGCACTTTTGGTTCAAGATGGCTGATGGAGCATTTGAGGGTTATCTCCTCCCTCCCTAAAAGCCAGGGAAATGACAGAAAAAATGAAAAAAAAAAAAAAAAAAGCAAACCCACACCAACATTAGGAACCTGGGAAACTGGCCACCAGTAGACCATAACATATAAGAACCTACAGAGGCTGCAAAGTTCTGCAACTGAGAATATAATAAAAAATAAAACAAAGCGAGTATCTCAACATGCAACATAGGTAAGGGAAGGTCTCCAAAGAAGAGGTTCCCTTAAGACCAGAGTAAGCATGAGCTGGGTGTGGAGTGGGCTGTGGGGCAACTGGCAGAGATATTAATAAAAATTAAGGGGTCTTTGAGTGATGTAAGTGGTTAACATGCTGTGCTGCTGACTGAAAGGTTGGAAGTTCAAGTCCACCCAGAGACACCACTGAAGAAAGGTCTGGCAATCTACTACTGAAAAACCAGCCATTGAAAACCCCATGGAGCACAGTTCTACTCTGACACACATGGGGTCGCTGGGAGGCAGATTCAACTTGACAGCAACTTTTTTTTTTTTTTAATGACTTAGCATGTCATCCCTAGCCTTTGTCAGATAAGCTGACTGTAGACTTTGACATCCTATATAGAACTCTCTTACTATAGCAAGAGTAAGAGGCAGAGCAGTGTAAGTTCACTCCTGGCCACCAGAAAGGACAAGGAGCTCCTTCTCCTGAGGACAAAGGTCTAGTGCCCGATAAAGAAGGGATCTCTCAGAGGCAGATCTGCCCAGCCCTTCTCTGCAGCCATGGCTTCTGTAACCAGAATCTCAACTGCCTGAGGGAGAAAGTGATTCCCCCTCTCTGTCCTTCTTAGACCTCAGGTGTACAGAATTGGATTAATCAAAATCCTCTCAGCCTTGATCTATGCATGACTCACTTTGTTTATTTAGTTAGTTATTTTTAATAATGTTATAGCCGTCCATGAACTCATCACCTATAACAAAAGCTACCAGTTGCCATTGAGTTGACTCTGACTCATGGCAACCCTATGTGTATCAGAGTAGAACTGTACTCCATAGGGTTTGCAATGGCTGATATTTCTTACAGAAATAGATCAACAAATTTTTCTTCTGAGGCACCTCTAGGTGGACTTGAATCTCCATACTTTCGGTTAGCAGCCAAGAGTGTTAACCGTTTACACCACTCAGGGACTCTGTTTTCAACGTGGCTGATGCTTAAGGCTTGACTAAGCATCAGAGTGGAGACTGGGTTTTCTTCCCTTGTGTCGAGATTCTATCAAGCTAGGATCTTGATAATGACCATATTGCCCCCAACCATCACATGAGAAGGTGATCATCTTGAATCCCTTATTCACTCTTCTCTTGCTTTCCTTTTTACCCATCTGTGTTTATCCATAACCAAACCCATTGTTGTTGTGTTGATTCCGACTTTTGGCAACCCTATAGGATGGAGTATAACTGCCCTATAGGGTTTCCAAGATGCGGCTGGTGGATTCAAACTTCTGACCTTTTGGTTAGTGGCCTAGCTCTTAACCACTGCTCCACCAGGGCTCCTATTTAGCTATAAGAACTCCAAAAAATTTATTATTTTTGTTTGTTTTTAACTTCATTTAAAAAAAAAAATAATGGGTACCGTGCTGGTATGTAAACCTCCAAGACTTACATTTTAAATAATATTATATGACTAAGTTTTCTCCCTGTTCTTGTATGTCTCTGTAGTTATTCATTCTGACGGCTGTGTAATATTTCATTGCATTCATTGTGTGCATGTACCTCATTTTAGTTACCCATTCTCCTGCTGGCGAGCATTTATTGGGGCTGTTTCCAAGTTTGGGATGACGTGAACAGTATTGCTACAAACATTCCGGACCACATTTCTCTTGGGTATATGCCTAGGAGTGGAATTGCCGGGCCATAACATAGGAGAATGTTCAATTTTAAGGGGGAGAACTAAACCATTTTCCAAAGTATTTGCCCCGGTTTAAGGAAAACAAAGCACTGTTTCAAAATGGTTACTTCTTCTCTTTCTCTGCCAGATGCCCGGAAGGATTTTTCTCTGAGCTTCACAGTGAGACTTCACCATGAGTCCCTGGTGGGACTCCTGGAAATAAAACTCAAAAAAGCTTGGGGGCTCCCTGAGCTGGGTCTCCAGTTTGTCTCTCTCAATGTAGTCCATGTTCATTCTCCAGCAATTAGTCAATTACCCTTTAAGTATTCCTACCTGGTGCTGGGTCCAGCTTGGAAGTTTCTCCTTCCAGCAAACAGTGATTTTCTGTATCTGTCTGTCTCTCCTGTTTTGGAGGCTGTGGTTTGCCTTCTGACCTCAGCTCTTTGATTGATCTAAGAAGAGTTGTTGATTTTCAGTTTTTCTGTTTTGTTTTGTTTTTCTTGTTGAGTGAATGACTTCTAAGCTCTTTACATACTGGAACAAAAACTGAAAGCCTCCTTAATTGCCCCAATTTACATTCTTTCCAGCAATGTAGAAGATATTTTATCAATGCTCTTCTTTCCAATACTTGATTTTGTCAGACTTTGTAATTGTTGCTGATTAAATCGTATAAAGTTGAATTCCTCACCCCCTCCTCTGGTACAAGAGTAGAAAATAATTTCAGTTTTTTCCCAGATGAATAATCATTTTATTTACCAAATCCATTCTTTGAAAAGTTTCTCTTTTCTACACTGGTCTTACATGAGCCCTGTGTCATATGCCAAAGTGTTGTACCTACGTGGGTCCGATTCTGAGCTCTGATTCCACAAGTAAATTTGTCTATAGCATGCCAAAAACTACACTGCCTTTATTACTATAATACTAAAACAAACCAGTTGTTGTTGATCAATTCTGATTCATGGCAAGTCCATGTGTTGCAGAGTAGAACTGCACTCCATGGGGTTTTCATGGCTGTGACCTTTCAGAACCAGATTGTCAGACCTTTCTTCTGAGATACCTCTGGGTAGATTCAAACCACCATTCTTTCCATGAGTAGCTGTGCACTTACCAGTTTGCACCACACAAAGACTCACCCTTTTTTTACTATACCTTCATGGTAAGTCCTGATATCTAGTAAGGCAAATTCCTCCTTTCTTCCTGCACTTATTAAAATTGTCCTGGCTCTTATTCTTCATCTTTTATGCCACCATATAAGTTTTAGAAATATCAAATTCAAATAAAACTTTGTTAGTCAAGTCATTCCACCATGAGTAACATAAACTTAACATTAACTTAAGCAAAAATTCCCCCTTTATGCCCACCTCCTACCCCTGATAACCACTAATAATCTTTGGTTCGTATATACTTGCTTATTTCCTATAAGTGAGATCATACAGTACTTGTGCTTTTTTGACTGACTTATTTTGCTAAGTCTAAGTATGATGTTTTCAAGGTTCATGTAGTGGCAGGCATCAGGACTTCATTTCCCTTTAAGGTTGAGTAATGTTCCATTGTATATATGTACCACATTTTGTTTATCCAATCTGTTGATGGGCATTCAAGTTGTTTCCACCTTTTGACCACTGTGTACTACAGTGAACATCGGTATACAGGTTTCTGTCTGCATTCTGGATATTTTTTGTTTTTTTTTTTTTACTTTGGAAAACTGATAAAAATCTATTTTCAAATTATCTTGGCTTAGTGTTTCTTTAACTGGTACAATTATCAGTTATAAGATTAATCTAATTTGTATTTTTTCTTCACTCAGCTCTGATACATTATATATATTTTTTTTCCTAAGAATTTGTCTACATCATTTAAGTTTTTAAATTTTAGAATGTAATTGACAGCATATTCCTCTTTTTCTGTTGCTTCTACTCCGTACTTATTTCTCAATTTCTGTAATATTGCTGTATAATATTATTTATCTTTTCCTTTCTTTCTGGATTATTTTTCCCAAAAATTTGTCTATTTTATTTTTTTTTAAAAAGCTAATTGGTGAATTTTTAAAACCTGTACTATTGTATTTTGTCTTCTATTTCACTAATTTTTTGTCCTTGCTTCTATTATATCCTTCCTATTTTTTGTTGATTATGTTATTCTATTGTTAACTTCTAAAGATGGACATTTCGTTTATTAATTTTCAGGTTTTCTTCTGTTCTCATGTAAGTACTTAAGGCTATAAATAACCCATGATGCATCATTTTTGCTGAATCCCATAGGTTTTGTTATGTGGTATTTGTTTTCATTATAATTTCATTATGAATATGCATAAGTTATTTATCTATACATTTTAAAATTTCCATGTAGGTGGGGATTTGGAAAACCTTTTTGTTCTTAATATTTAACCTAATTGCATTTTAGTCTGTTGTAGTCAGAAAAATATCCATTCTTTGAAATGTGTTGACACTTTTGTTTATAGCTTAAGTATGTAACCAATAAGGAGCCCTGGTGGCACAGTGGTTAAAGCAACCGCTTCTAACCAAAACATCAGTGGTTCAAACCCACCATCTGCTCCATGGGAGAAAAGATGTGGAAGTTGGCTTCATAAAGATTGTAGCCTTGGAAGCCCTATGGGGCCGTTCTACTCTGTTCTATAGGGTCGCTGTGAGTCAGAATTTACTTGACAGCAATGAGTGAGTGAGTGTCATAACCAGTCTTTAAATGTGTATTTCTTAAGTGTATTTTCTAATTTTTTCATAAAGAATTCTATATGTGGTCATATTTGTGATTTTCTTTGGTCTACTCAACCTATTAATAATCAAGAGAGATGTTTTGAATTTTTCTATTAAAGTAGAGGCATTATCAGTATTTCTATCACTTTTACTTTATATATTCTAAAGCAATATTATTAAATTCTTACATCTTTAAAATTGTTATATTTTTCGTGCTGAATTAAGCCCTTTATTTTCTATTATGTGACTCTATTGAACTCTAATAATTTGTTTTTGTTTTGTTTCAAAATCCATTTTACTTGATATTGGTATAGTCATGCCTACTATCTTTTGGTTAGCATCTGATTGATATTATTTTCCATCTTTTTAGTTTCAAATCTTTTGTGTCTATGGTATTTAAAAAACATATATATCTTCACATTATTTAATATTCTTCCTTCAAAAGATGGAGTTTAATTCCTCTTCCCTTGAGTGTCGGCTGGTCTTAGTAACTTCTAATAAATGCATTACAGCAGAAATGATTGTGTGTCACTTTGAGATTAAATTATTAAAAGACTACAGCTTCTGTCTTCGATACTAGAACTAATTCTCTCTTCTTCCCTTCCCTTCCTGTTCTCTCTGTCTCTTTATATCTCTCTCTCTCTTCCCCTCTCTGACAGTCTATCTGTCTCTCTCTTTCCTTCTCTTTCATCGCTTGCTTTTGGGGAAGCCAGTTGGTAAGCAGGCTTAGGAAGAAGCTCATGTGACAATGATTACAGCTTCTTGCCAACAGTCATGTGAATGAACTTGAAAGTAGATACTCCAGCTCCTTCAGACACTGCAGCCCCCATCAATGCCTTGGCTGCAATATGACAGACCCTGAGCAGGAAGCACCCAGCTAAGCCACTTTCAGACTCCTAACTCTCAGGAATTGTATGAAATAATAGATGTTTCTTTTAAGCTGTTAATCTTTAGAAAAATGTGTTACTCAGAATAGAAAATTAATACAGCACCTTTATATTTCATTGTATCTCTGCAAACACCATTTATTTGGATTTTGTTTTCTTAATACAATATGTTGATATTTGTCATCTATCTTGGTCATTTAGTGCTGCTATAATAGAAATATCACATGCGAACGGCTTCGACAAACAGAAGTTTATTCTCTCACTGTCTAGTAGGCTAGAAGTCCAAATTCAGCGTATCAGCTCCAGGCGAAGGCTTTCTCTGTCAGCTCTGGAGGTAGGTTTTTGTCATCAGTATTCCCCTGGACTAGCAGCTTCTCTGAGCAGGAACCCTGGGTCCAAAGAACGTGCTCTGCTTCCGGTGCTTCTTTCTTGGTGGTATGAGGTCCCCAACTCTCTGCTTGCTTCCCTTTCCTTTTATCTCTTGCAAGATAAAAGGTCGTACAGGCCACACCCCAGGGAAACTCCCTTTACATTGGATCAGGTTGTGACTTGAGCAAGGGTGTTATATCCCACCCTAATTCTCTTTAACCACAGGCAGAGATTATGATTTATAACACATAGGAAAATCACAAAGTGGAGGACAACCACACAATACTGGGAATCACGGACTAATCAAGTTGACACATATTTTTTGGGGACATTCAATCCATGACATCATCTAACTGAGTTTAGCACATTAGTTAGTGATATACTTGGACATGTTTCTCCTATCTTAATTTATTTTTTTAAATGTAACTGCTATTCTTATTTTCTTTTTTTTTCTTATTTCTAAAAGGATTTTGGCATATCCTTTGATAAGACAAGAATCTGAATACATATTCATATCCCTTGTTTTTGCTATTACCTAGACTTTTAATTCTGGGTTATTACAGAATTTTTTTTTTCCTTTTTTCTCTTGTCAGCCATATATTTAAGACAACAACAAACTTTTCCAAAGTATTTAATTTCATTTACTCAATCTTTTGCAATATCTTCCACATTTTTCTCTCCTCTATTTAAACACTTCACCAGAAAGTGTTTCTGATGTGGATGTTTTCACTGCAGACTTTCAAGGTCTTGTGTGCCTATCATGCTCACATATTTTAATGACAGCTTTGTTACCACTAAATGCAGGTTTGAGCCGCCTGCCACAAAAGCCAATACTGAGACAGGGGTGAGGTGAGCAGCAAGAGGGTTTTTTTGTATATCAATATACAGGAGGCAGAGGGGAATGAGCTCCTCCAAAAAACCTGTCTCCTCGAATTGGAGACTGGCTGAAGGTTTTATACAGCCAGGCTTATAGTTTCTTTTCACAGGAGCCATGATTGTCACGTACCAGATGAGTTAACCTCTTACTGGCAATCCTTGAGGGTTATCAGTTTGTTTTCCTACCCTCCAAGGAGAAGGTTTAGTTAATCTTTAACTTTTATAGGGACTGGAATAGGAGGAGGGAGAAAGAAGAAGAAATATCATGAGACAAAGTGGGAACTAGTAATGGTGGGAATCAGTTATTCAGCAATGGTGGTAATTGAGCTTATGCAGCCTGTTCCAGTTTGACTAGGTATAAAATTCTAGGATTAAAGTCCTTTTTCTTAAATACTTTCAAATGTAAACTCTATTATTTTGCTTCCAGTGTTGCTGCTGAAAAGTATAATGCCAATATAACTTTTGCTTTTTACATGTATCCTCTGCCTCTCTGTAAGAGTTTAGAATTTTCTCTTTGTCTTTGATATCCTTAATGTTCACTCTAATCTTTCTAGGGGTGTTTTTATCTTTTCCTCTCCTTTTTGTTGCTCTGTACCTCCACCCCCCCCCCACCTTTTTTTAATTCCAGGAAATTTATCTCCATTACGTCTTACTTTACCCATATGTTCTTGAATGTTACATTTTCTACGTTTTTCCATTAGATCCCTTAATATATTGATCATAGTTATTTTGAATTTACTGTCTGAAAATTCTAACATATGTGTCATACCTGAGTTTGATTCTGATGATTGTTTTGTCTCTTCAGACAGTATTTGTCTTCCTTTTTGGCATGCCTTGTGATATCTTTTTGAAAGCCAGCCATGCTCTATTGAGTAACAGAAACTGAGGTGAATAAGCATTAGTGGAGGATTTATGTTAATCTGTCTAGGAGTTGTCCTGTGTTTAAATGTTTGTTGTAACTAGGTGCCACATGCTCCAAAATACTCTAGTGTCCTTGTTTTTGTCTCCTCTTGACTTTCGACTTTTCTAAGTACTTCTCCTCGGAGAGAGTCTGTGTCTTGGAGATATTCAGTTGGAGTCCATCATTATTACACTGGAGCCCTATTGGTGTGGTGGTAAGGGAGGAAGCATTCTATATTCTTCCTATGGAATCTCCGACTTTGAAGGTTTGCAAGAAACCTGTGCCTTGGGGCTATGATCTTCACAAGTGCTTCTCCAGTGGTACAGCTCCCCCGTCCCTAGTTCCCTACACCCTTCTGTGACTTGCAACATTTCCAGTATATTTCCTTGAAGGCTGGGCTCCATTGACTCTATCCTCTCTACCCCACCCTCCCAGCATCCCAGATCTTAGGTGAGGCAGGAAGCCTGGAGGGGCTGGAGTGGGAGGAATTCCTAACTCTCAGTTAGGATAAAGCTCTGACAGCGTTTTTTTCTTGGAGAGTAGGTCTTCCTTACAGAGAAATCTCTGGATGCATTTCACAAGGATTGCTTTCTCTAAGTCCCTGCCAGAGCCATAAAAGGATAATTTTTTTCTTAAATCTTTACTGTGGAAACCTAATGGGGTTCCTTGGAGTTAAAGCTCACAGAAGAGTGGGGGCTCCTAAGATAGTGGTCCCCAGGAGTTACTAACTCTTACTGAACCCCACACTAGCTTACAGCAATTTGTTAAAGTTGCCACTTAAGTGTTCCTACCAGTTTATGGTTCCAAAAGCAGATGAGCAGATCTTGGCTGTGTCTCTCCAGATGTCAGGGTGGGGGTTTTCTCTGCTAGTTCAGTTCTCAGATGCAACTCCAGGAAATCTCTGCTGTACTAGCCCTAGGATATGACCTCCTCTGTGGTTTCACTAAACCCTTCCCACATGTCTATAAATAGTCCCTTTATTAAACCTTCCTCAAAGTGCGCTAATATGTATATACCATCTATTTGCCTCAGGGATCCAAATGAATCCTTTTTAAAATTTTTATCCATATGAAAATCCAATAATTCTAGCACCGCTTATAGCCTATCGTTTATCTTGTTATTGTTGGTTGCCATCGTCATTCCTACACATGGTGACCCCATATGTGCAGAGTAGAACTGCTCCATAGGGTTTTCAAGGCTGTGACCTTTCAGAAGCCGATCACCAGGCCTGTTTTATGATGTGCCTTTGGGTGGGTTCAAAGTGCCAAACTTTCTGCTAGTACATGAGCACTTAAACATTTGTGCTTAACCTAGGGACTCCAACATCATTTCCCTTACTGATTAAAAGTTATGTTTCTATTATATATCATATTTTCATACATTTACGGATCTAAGTTTTTTATTTTCATTTCATTTAGACTTATGAGTAAGAATTTCAGTCAAACAAGAATCTGTTTTTAAGCAAGCACCACAGGAAATTCTTATGCACATTAGATTTTGAGAACTAGCTTAGATTTTTTTATCTTTGTTTTTGCTAATTTAGCAGGATTGACGAGTGGTAGCAGAGAGGTAGTTGTCAAAAAACTTCACTTGCTATGGGGAAAAATATCTACATAGTCTTATCATTAGCCCAAGAAAGACACTTATTTTATCTTTCTCTATGCCTCTGGTAACACACTTTAGAAGGTTGCGGAGGTGGATAATTCTGTTTTGATGGATTCTTTTAAGAAAGTTAAGACCTATTGCTCAACAAATATATAAACTGAGATATTTGATTATCCAAACTGCAAGTAAAAGATAGCCAAAAGGGTAAGCAAACTTTGTTTATGTAGGAATTTGTATTATTTCAATTACATTTATCTAGAAAAAAAAAAAAAACACTTGATCTGTTCTGGATTATTTGCTTTTATTTGAAAATTGCTATTTATTTTATTTCTTTATATTGTCTTGACTTCTCCATATGAAAAATCTATGTCTGAATTTTAAGTCGCTTTCTTGTGTTTTAATGTTGTCCTTTTTCACATATTGATATCCTTGTTTCCTTATTTTCAGTGTTTTAGCTTTGATGTATTTTCGACTTCCCTATCTGAGTCAATGTCTGGTTGCTCTGTCCTGCATTCTAGTCTTGGTTGTTATCTGATGTTTTTGATTATCTAACCCCCTTTAGTATTTCTTGTAATTTTGGTTTGGTTTTCACAAATGCCCTAAACTTCTGTTCATCTAGAAATGCCCTAATTTGAGAGACAGTTTTTTGGATATATAATTCTTGGCTGGCAGTTGTTTTCTTTCAAGGCTTTGTATATGTCATCCCATTGCCTTCTTGCCTGCATGGTTTCTGCTGAGTAGTCCGAGCTTATTCTAATTGATTCTCCTTTGTAGATGACTTTTCTTTTATACCTAGCAGCTCTTAACATTCTCTCTTTATCTTTGGTTTTGGCAAGTTTGATTATAATATGTGTTGGTGACTTTCTTTTGGGATCTACCTTATGTGGGGTTCGATGAGCATCTTGGATAGATATCTTCTCATCTTTCATGATAATCGGGGAAGTTTTCTGTCAACAAATCTTCAACAATTTTCTCTGTATTTTCTGTTATCCCCCCTGTTCTGGTACTCAATCACTCCTAGGTTATTTCTGTTGATAGAATCCCACATAACTCTTAGAGTTTCTTTCTTCATTCTTTTTAATTCTTTTATCTGATTTTTCCTCAAATAAATTTAACTTAAATATGCTTTGCAAAAGTTAATAATTCATGGTGAATATTTATGCTATTTTAAAAAAGCACTAAGTTTATAGGAAATTACATCATAGAAATATACACTAGACTCAACCAATTTCTACTCTGGAAGCTTTGACAAAGCTTACTCAAGGCACCACTATTTACCTGGAGTGACCACCCAAGTTTCAGAGGAAAAAATGAACAAACAAGTAAATAATACTCATCCTCTAACCTTGCAATCTCCAGAATTGGGCACGTGCACCAGACTATGAAATATAATCACGTGGTGGAAAAGGAAGAAAATGTTAGAACTTCTACTTCCATTTTTTATATATTACCATTTAAAAATTTCTATTTTTGCTTGCGATTTATAATATCCATAATACTGGTAGCACGTGGTAGTCAATATATAACTTTATACATGAAAAATCTCACATATATTGGAAGTGCATGCTTTAAAACTTTTTCATTGAGCATAATACAAGATGAAACAAATTTGGAGATGACCGCTGTAAAAGCTTGCTACCCTAAATGAGGTCACTAAACCAGCAGCAATGGCATCACGTGAGAGATTGTTTGAAATGTAGATTCTCTGGTCAGGCCTAAATCTGGACTTAGGGAATCAAAATCTTCATTGTCACTAGATCCTTGATGATTTCTTTGCCCAGTAAATTTGAGAAACACTATAGGCTGGCTTTGGAAATCTTTTCAAATGTAAGTCACAGATCCTATGAGTGAAGAGCAGATAGAAACTCTTCTATGCATGTCATTCTCCCACTAGGTGGGAGTCCCTCCGTGGTATAAACTGGTAACACATTCATTACTAAGTGATAGGTTGGAGGTTGGAGGTTGGAGTCCACTCAGGTACCTGGGGAGAAAGGCCTGGTGATCTACTTCCAAAAAAACAGCCATTGAAAACCCTATGTACTGTAGTTCTACTCTGACACACATGTGGCTGCCAAGTATCAGAGTCAGCTCTATGGCAACTGATATTCCCACTAGGTAGGGGGAAAAGCTTCTTTCCTCACTCCTACTTTTTAGCTCAGAAAAGCGAGAGGGGAGCAGTGGCCTATCTTCTCTTGGTAGAAGGAGTTTCTCCCTTGCTCTTGTTTTTTTGTCTTGTTTTATATTCTCTTATAGTTTTTGCTCTGGGTTGTATTATTTCTTTAAAAGACAATTCCCTGTAGACAAATACCTCTATTCAGGACTATTTTGCCATAGCA
The DNA here is from genome assembly GCF_000243295.1 of Trichechus manatus latirostris. Taxonomy (NCBI): domain Eukaryota; kingdom Metazoa; phylum Chordata; class Mammalia; order Sirenia; family Trichechidae; genus Trichechus; species Trichechus manatus. The sequence continues at coordinate 116,327 of NW_004444254.1, forward strand.
GAACTAGAGAGTTTACTTGATTCCCTGAGATCTGCTTTGACTTTTATCTTCAGTATAAAATAGCCTTAGAACTTGTATACCTGCATTTATTCTCTCCTCCAATCTATCCTCCATAACACAGTTAACTTTCTAAATCTAGATTGTAAGGTTATTCCTCTATGTGAAAACCTTGTATTAAAACAGTGGTTTCCAATTTTTTTTCAAATGATAGGATTATATCATATAACGAACATGAAAATAGAATGAAATTAATAGTATTTTATTTTGTTTTACTAATCATGCTGAATTTATACTATTAATAGCTACTAGTCTATAACAAATAATACACTTAGGACAAGCTTCATCTTTAACAATGGTAAATGGAAATATTTCAAAGACCCTTCTTGATAATTTCAAGTATTTTTAGTTGATGCTTTGTCAGATCTGATTACATTGTCATTATTTTTGCTTCATCACGTGGCTGATGAAGAGCTACTACAAGGTTAAGGAAAAGGGTCAGCTTTGCCATTTCCAAGTTGCTCGCTTGTACTTGCATTATTATTATCTTCAGTCTGCAGCTCTTGGGAAAAAAATGTTTTTAACCCCCTTGTCTATTTTATGATAGTTTAATTAAGACTAAGTAATTTAATAGACAAATCCACTCAACCTGGCCCACATAAACTGCAGTATGTTGCAGTGTGCTGAAAGAAAACAAACAAGAAAGGGTGGAGCCGTCAACCTCTGTTTTGGGCCCTCCTAGGTACCTGTATACCAGACAAGACTTGTGATCATCCTACATATGACCCAAGCAAGGGCTCCAGTGACAATCAATGCTATAAAGTTTTTTTTTTTTTTTTTTTTCTTAGCATTATAAATAGAAAGTCTAATAACTTCTTTCTGTATTCCATTGGATGGTTTTGCACTCCATAAAAACTGTTGGCCTTGATAAAAAAACTAAAATTCTTGGTGCAATGTTTATTATACTAGTCTATTTAGGATTATGTAAACCTTCTTAACTGGGACAAGATTCACTCAATTCTTTATCTGCAAACCTTTACTCCGAGCTTATTTTTTTGCCCAGCAGTAATAATACAGTGATTTTTTTTTTTTTTTACTTTTGTCAAAGGGACCTAAAACCATTTCACTGATCTGTAAAGATTATGCAACCATGTTAAATCGTGTTCTTAATTTAAGCATTAAGCACACAGTTCTTCACATATTATTATATTATAGATCAGAGAAGAAGTCCTTAATAGGATAAATCACTGAGACTTTAGTAATTGTCTACCTGTTTACTACAATTTAATAATCTATAAACTCTTCCCAGAGTTATACAATTTTTTAAAAAGTTTATTAATTGCTTACCTATCTTTCCTTATTTCAAAAAAAATAATCTGTGATCTGCATAAAATATAATTTTGGTGGATATGAGAGCATGCATGATCCTGCCATGTTCTCTCTCTCCATTCTTCTGTGAAGTGTGCTCGCAATTTCTCTGATAAATGGGAGGTAAGTGAATGAAATTCTGACACACAGACAGACTGATTCTTACAGTCTTCCTTTGGAAGGAAACTAACCTGAGAGAAGGATTGTTAATAGCTCTTTGGAGCATCCAAGATTTTGGCTTTTAATACTGCAGTTGAAGAAAGAAATACTATACTCCAAGCTGAAGAGATCTACTTCTGAAAAGTCTGAAGGATAAAGACTTGACTCGACTCTACTAGGAATTGGGTGTGTGGTTTCCAGAGGACTACACAGGCTATAGCTGATGCTCAGATTCCTAAACCAGCCCCTCAGGCATATTCCATTGCCTAAGTGTTCTTACAGTGCTGAAGACTTGCCTGATACTAATCTTTTTATTTATCCAGCTGAAGAAGTGCTTTCTCTGTCTCTTTTCCTTTATTTTCTGTTCTTTCTCTTCTTCCTTCTTTCTTCTTCCTCTTCTTCTTAGTCTTTTCCTCCTTTCCTCCTCCTCTTTCTCTTTCTTCCTCATTTTATTAAAATGGCAGCCTAGGACCCTCCCACCTCCAATCAGTTTCTGCCTTTGGGCTTCTGTATGGTATCAGCCACAAACACTGATAATGACTTACAATGAGTACCCCACTCTTTAAATGAATGATTCTTAATTTAGACCAAAGGCATGTAGGCTTCATGTTATTGGCAATGATGCCGTACTTCTCTGGCTAAAATGTAGCATGATATGAGGGTACATAGCCTATGGATTCAGCAAATATTTATTGAATGCCTTCTGGGTGTCCACTCCTGAGGTAGGCACTGGGGATGCCATGAGAGAGCTACCTTGGGAGAAGTTCAAGGACTAGTCAGGGGGGCAAACCCATAAATAGATGAATTTTAGTGCAACCTTCTTGACTGGGACAAAATTCACTACTATAGCAGTAAGTGCTACAAAGACGAAATGATGTGCTTTTGTAATCTATTTCTCATGCGTGACTTCTGTACCCTTCAAAGAGTTTCCTAAGCTTGGATCAAACCCCAATTTTATTAACTGGTAGATTTCACACCTTCTCTATGATCTTTGTGAATTCCTAACCTTCCCCTTCCTGGCTTCCTCTTTCTTCATCCATTAGCATGGGAGATTTAGGTTCCAACCCACTTATTTCAACCTTGTACCAAACTCTGCTCCTTGTCAGTTCACAAGAAATGTAAACACACCAACAATTGATATATTTTTGTAGATTTACTAACGATTTGTGGGTCATAGTGGGTTGTGGTGGCAGAGGGTGACCACCTTTCAGAATATGTGACTAGCATTGTTGTATTGGCAGCTCTACTCCTGCCTTTGAACTGGCCTTTTTAGGCTCTATTTTCTTCCATCGAGTTATTCTCCAAATATGTGACCTTCTCTACTGGACACAGCTGCTTGAGAAGGCCAGTCTGGACCTCCAAATGGGATGGATTAGCCAATAGGCAAGGTAAGCTTGGTACTTACCTTGTTTACCAGATCATCTGCATTAAACAATTTCACATGGGTTTCACCGCATCTTTGATATGTAAAATTCATGTGAATTTGTTCACTACAGATTGGTAAGTAAGCACAAATAAGCCTGGGTCATCCACCCCTGTCAGGGATTATAAATTTGAAAAGAGGCTTTGATTCTGTAGGAAGGTGTTCTGGGGTTGAAAGAGAGGCAGATGCCAGCCATACCAAAAGCAGACTCTTTAATGTGGTGAAAAAATGTGAAATTGTTCACTACAGATGATCTGTTAAGCAAGGTAAGCACCATGCTTACCTTGCTTTTTGGATAATCTGCTCCTGCCTCCAAACCATTTGTATTAGTTTCCTACAGCTGCTGTAACAAATTTCCACAAACTTAGTGGCTTAAAACAACCCACAATTATTATCTTACAGTCTGTAGAAATCTGACATGTTCCTTACAGGGTTACAATCACTGTGGTACCAGGGCTGTGTTCCTTTCCAGAGGCTCTAGGGGAAATTTTTTTCATTGTCTTTCCCACCTTCTAGACCCTGCTCACATCCCTTGGTTTATGGCTTCCTTCCTCCATCTTTAAAAACGTCAAGAATGTTGCATCTCTCTGTTCCTTTCTTCTGGAGTCACATCTTCCTTTGCCTTTCTTCTACCTCCCTCTTCTACATTTGAAGAACACTTGTAATTACATGGATCCCACTGGAATAATCCAGGGTAATAGCTACTTCCTTTTAATACCCAAAGTGAAGGTTTCCAGAATGTTTTTGACAATCAATGTGACTTTCATACACTTATAGGAGGAAAATGTCTGTCTAAAGTAAGTTTCTCCATTTTGTAGTTGTTTTTGATTATATTTTCTTTAGTAATAAGGAGTTTTTTTAAAAGTCTAGAATTTTGCCCCTGACAAGTCATTGGAATCATTTCATTTTATTAATTAGATAATTTATCTTTGCACTTCTCAGATCCTATTTAAATGGGTGTCAGAAGAGCTGGATTCAAGTCCTGGCTCCATAAAATTTAACTGGATAAATGTGGACATGTCATTTCATCTCTCCAGCTTAATTTTTCTCATCTAAATAAACACACAGTGTCAGTTAAAAAACTTGATTTGATAGAAGTTTGTAAATAATAAAGCACCTAACACTTGCTAGTTAATTCATTATGTAGCCCCAGTGTATAGTTCAGATGAATGATTGTCCATTGAAGCCATCGATAAATACTCATTGAGAACTGTTACAAAAAACTAGAGACGTGGATCTGTTCCAAAAACTTAGCTGTGTCATAATAGTTCATTTGTTATTATTAGAAACTGGGTCCAATTTAATTTATTGATGCTGCCATGATGTAGCTTGGCAATATGATATAAAGTTTGAGGACACAGACTTGAGGTTTAGATTGGTTGTATTTTGAATCACAACACTAAACTCACTAGCAGTATGACCTTGGGCACATTACTTACTCTCTCCCTGATCCTCAGTTCCCTCATCTGTAAATTGAGATAATAATGCTTGCTTTTATGAGATTATTGTGAAGATTATATGCAATCCATATACAGCATACCAAATGTTGCTTTCAGTCCATAAGAGACATTCAGTAGGTGATCATTATTATTGTAATTTTTGTCCAGGTATTTGCTGAATTTGGACATGGAGAACATGGGGGAAAAATCTGTGGATCCTGTAAAGATTTTGTTCTGGTTCTAAATTCCATGCTCCAGTAATTTAACTCATCATGTTGCCTAAGGCCACAGCTACTGAGTGAGAAAGTAGAATTTCATCCTAGGCCATTTGATCTCAGTCTTCCTTTAAACTCTATGCTACAGTGGTAAGGCTTTTTCTTCTTCTTTTACTTCTTCTTCTACTTCCTCCTCCACCTCCTCCTCCTCCTTCTCCTTCTTCTTTTTTAAATTAGGTCTTAGTTACTTTCAGAAATCTACTCTCTCTCTCATACTGTTCAAGGAAGCCAGTCTAGATTTAGGGCAGAGCAAAAGCAAATCTTCGTCAGTGTTCAAATAGGTTATTTGCAAGATAGGCTAGATCAGTCTTAATAAACTAAAAATAAACATTTTGTAATAAAATATGTAAGAATTAAGTCAAACATTATTTCTGTTTGTTCTCTATAAGATTCACCACTAGCCAGAGTCCTCCAACATACAAAGAAGAACTGAGCCTAAACATGCAAAGAACTGAGCCTAAATAGGAGACAAAACTTACTTTTCCATATCATCTTCCTTTGAAGTTGAAAACAAATCTCTATTTTAAAGTAAAGAATGTTCTAGTAGCTCTATGTATTTACGGCAAAAATAACTTTGCAATGACAGATGAGAGCACTGGGTATGCAAGATGATGGTAATATAGACAGAGCCTGAGAAAACACTAGCATTGACTTTCTGGATCTTTGTATTTTATTTGGTGGGTTTACTTAAAAAAACAAAAATGACTTCTTTTACTTTATAAGACAGAGAAAAGAAATGATGACGTTGTTCTAGGGTGGAAAAAGCTGCAACATAAGCTCATTCTATTGTTCTGCCTCTGGTATCCAGTTTCTGTCTCCTGGGGCAAGATGGTGTGCTCAGTGAGATAATTTCTCGGGCCACAGCCTCTCTCTAATCTTAGCACAGCTGATCACTAAAACCATGGCCCAACTCCTGTTAGAGAACCAAGTATGAGATCGATTTCTCAGTCCACTGGACTATCCTTTACTCTAAAGACGTTTCCTTCAATTTACTCTCCTGAAAGGAAATACAGGGAGTGAGTAGAATGTCTACTTACATTTTCAGATTTTAGCATCAAAATTCTATGATTATGCCAGGAAATATAAATAGTTATAGAATTTAGACCTAAAAGAGGTCTGAAAAAAACAAACCAACCCGTTGTTGCCGAGTCACCTTGAATTCATGGTGACCTCATGTTTGTCAGAGAAGAACTGTGCTCCACAGAGTTTTCAATAGCTGATTTTTTACAAGTAGATCTTCAGGTCTTTCTTCCGAAGCACCTCTGGGTGAATTCAAACATCCAACCTTAAAGTTAGCAACTGAGCACACTAAGTGTTTGTACCACTCAGGGACTCCAGCAGGGTCTTTGACTCTTTTTTTTAATAGTAATGAAAGTGAGATAAGAGAAATAATGTGAAAGACTCAAGGACACTCAATAAGTTAATAGTTAAGTTGAGACTAGGGTCCCAGTCTCCTGCCTCCTATTGTAGTATTTTTTCTGCAGTACCATACTGGGTCCTCTGCTTAAGTCATATGATTAAGGTTCACCATGTGGGCTCACAATGTGATTGTTTGAGGCTGGAACTTTCCTGGCATTAAAGAAATCCCTTTTACTGACAATACTCATGATAACCCTTATACTTCTCTAGCACATTATACTTATCCAAGTCTATTTTCTTACTCTTTCTTATTTAATCTTCATCATAGTTGAGTGGGGATAGATATAATTTAAAAAAAAAAGTTGCCATTGAGTCGATTCCAACTCATAGTGACCCTATAGGACAGAGTAGAATTAACCTATAGGGTTTCCAAGGAGTGGCTGGTGGATTCGAACTGTTGACCTTCTGGTGAGCAGCTGAGTTCTTAACTACTGCACTACCAGGGCTCCTTTAGATATAATTAGTCCCTATTTTTTAGATGAAGTGCCCAAGGTTCAGTTACTCTCTTATCTGTTGGCCAACATTGGCATTTTTCCATTACAGCACATAGATGGCAGTTTAATTAATCTCAGAATCTTTTTCAGATTATGTCATGCTTACTCCTTTACAGGGACATCCTGATTCCTAATCCAGAAAAAGGAATTTCTGAATAGGGTCAAGGCTTTCTCTAAGGAATATCTACTCTAAGACTCAGTGAACATGTGATTTCAGATTTAGTGCATTTTTTTCACTATCCCTCAGGCCTTTCTTTTAAGAAAGATTGTCTTTAGATCTCATTTTCCCTTCCAGCACTCATGGGAGTGATTGCTATACTAAACAAGGCAGACCATAGCCACTCATTTTATTTGTACCCATTAAAAAGAAAAAAAAAAAAACTGAATAGAAAACAATGTACAATAAGCATTGAATTTATAAGGTGATATGTAGAAATGGAGAGTCCTTTGCAACTAAAATCCAAATAGTTTTAACGTACTCATCACACACTGTGGCTGAAAAAGGTTGGCAGCGCTCTTGTTCTGCCAAAGGGCCTGGGGTTGTGTTTTCATTTAATGCATATGTATTCAGCACTTATTATGTACCAGACACTGGTTTAAGTTTTGAGAACACAGCAGTGAATGAAACAAAGTCCTTGCCCTAATATGGAAATTATATTCTAATGAAAGCTACAGATATTAAACAAGTAAATTGATAATATTTCAAGTGGTATAAGCGTCACGAAGAAAAAAATATGTAAGCGGTTAGTGTATAGAGAATGGAGATGGGGTTTATTTTAGAAAGGATGGTTTGAGGAGGCAACATTTGAACAGAAACCCACCTATTGTGAAGGATTCAGCTATTCAGAACTCCTGGGGGAAAAATTCTGGGAAGAGGGAACAGGAAGTATAAAAACCTGGAGGCAGAAAAGAACTGACTGTGTTAAAAGTACAGGAAGGTTGCTGTTGCTAGCTGGCATTGACTTGGCTCTGACTCATGACGACTCTATGCACAACAGAATGAAGCACTACCCAGTCCTAAGCCATCCCCGTGATCAGCTGCAGGTCTAACTGTGGTGATCCATACGGTTTTCACTGACCGGTTTTCAAGAGAGGATCGCCAGGACTTCCTTCAAGTCTGTCTCAATCTGGAAGCTCCACTGAAACCTGTTCAGCATTATAGCAACACGCAAGCCTCCAATGACAGATAGGTGGTGGCTACACATGAAATGCATTGCCTAGAAATCAAACACAGGTCTCCCACATGGAAGGAGAGAATTCTACTACTGAACTATCGATGCCTTCCTAGGGTACAGCGAAATTAATGAATGGGAGGTACTTGGAGATGAGGTCTAAGCAGTAAGCAGAGCTGGACTATGTGGAGCCTTTTAAACCTTGGTAAAGGTTTTAAATTTTATTCAAAACCTAGTGGGAAATCATTGTAGGGTATTGAGCAAGGGAGTGATGCAGTCTGATTTTCTTTTTTAAAAAAATCCCTCCGTCTGCTTGTAGGATACTGTGGAGGGCACACTGTGGAGAATGGTGTGTGGTAAACCTAGGAGCAGGGACCTCAGTTACAGGTCTTTTGCAGTAGTCTACGTGAGACACAATTGGGGTTTGGCATTATGTGTTACCAGTAGAGTTGGTAATAATTGAGCAGGTTCATAATATAGTTCCAATGTAGCAGTGACAGGACATGTTAATGGATTACATAAGAGATATGAGGGAAAAGAGAAATCAAGAAACATTTCTAGCTTTTGGACTTAGCAGTTGGGTAGAGGGTGATACTATTTAATTAGATGGAGAAATCTTTCGGAGGAGCGGGTTTGGGAAGGAGTTCAAGAGTTCTATTTTGGATACGTTTAGTTTAGGATGTCTGTAATACATCTAAGTGTAGGTAGCAGTTGAATAAATGAGTTTGGAGTTTAGGGGATAGGCTGAAACTGAAAATACTAATTTGAGAGTCATCGGTGCAGAGAAGTGAAAGAAGCTAAAAACTGAACTCCACAGAGTTTAACATTTTTAGGTGTATCCTCTGCTTCCATCCTTTCTGGAACCCACTGTGGCACTGCCATCTCTGGCGTTGGATCACCTGTGTGCTCAGCTACCTTGGACACCGTGAAACTTCAACTAACACAGAAGTCACCAATACACAGGTCTGAACAAGGGGAAAGGGAATAACCTTAGTTTCTTTTCCATGTCATTGATATCTTGTCTTCTCACTGTGAAGTAGCCTGCCTTTTTAATATATCTTTTTTTTTTTTTTTTTTAATGGAAAGAGATCAACTCTCATCTTTGTAGGTACCTAGGGAATCCCTGGTTGCATAGTGGTTAAGTGCTATGGCTGCTAACCAAAAGGTTGGCAGTTCAAATCCACCAGGTGCTCCTTGGAAACTCTATGGGGTAGTTCTGCTCTGTCCTATAGTCACTATGAGTCAGAATCCACTCGATTGCAATGGGTTTGGTTTGTATTTTTTTTAAGGACTCTACATATACAGATGGGGGATATTGCCACCCGACTTCTTCAAGCACAGTAGCCAGAGTTTGTTTCAGTTTTACTATGCATATGTATCATAAAAGCTATCTAGGAACCACTGAGTTTGGAAGCCATGAAATTATGTCTTAAGAAGCTTGCAGAGGAGACTTGGATTTTGGAGTACCTGTATTGTTTGGTAAATTTCTGAGTTTATTATAGCTAGGAATTTCTACTAAGGGACAAATAAGAGTTTATGAAAGCTTCTCTGTGAGTATGTAGGGAAACTTACCTGAACTGAGGTATTAAATTCCAAATATGACTGGATTCACTTTAGTGAACTCTGGATCTCCACTGCCATCTACACAAGTTTGTCAGTTGTCTACTTTTTTTTTTTTTTTTTAAATCTTGGCAAGCCATGATCACCGCTAGGCAGATTTAAAGGGATACCAAGGTGGAGGTGGTCCTAGGTGGCAGCATAGTCAGACACCTCATAATGTCCCTCTTTCAAAAAGGACCTTAGAAAACAAGTGAATCAGATATAGATGACAACTTTGGAAGCCTGAGCATCAAACGCACGTCTGAAGAATTGGACCGAGTGCCAAGTGGAGGAGAAACTGTACAACAACAGCAGACACAGAGAAATATGGATCACCGGCCCCCTGCCAGCCAAACCTGCACAGCATGGCCATACTGAGATAAAGCAAGCAACGTTTGCAGCCAAAGCCCACATTACCTGATGGAGCTTAAACAAGAGTGATTCTATACCCATGTCCAGAGCCAGGCAGTGGTGCTCACCTTCCTGCAAAAGTTAAGTGCACTTGCCTCACCCGCTGCTGCCCCAACCCACATAGGTCCCCATCCCTCTGTGGTGGGGCCCACGGACCTGCAGTGAAGCCCTGCAAGCAATCATGCTCCGATGGCACCCACCACCATTCCACTCCCTGAGCCGGGGTCCCACGGATCAGCAGTGCCTGCCCCTTCACACAGTCACTCATGTCAGGGACCCATTTCTGGCAGACTGGCAGTGCCCATTTCTCTGCCCAGCCACCAGCACCAGGGGCCTGTGCACTGGCAGCATTCCCTCTTCTGCCCACCCAACTGCACTGGGTGCCCTCAATTCAATGGTGTCCGCTTCTCTGCCCAACCATCCACTTCAGGTGGGCAGTGCCCCTCTTCAGCCCACCCACCCATGCCAAGGGCCTGCAGACTGGTGGCGTCTGCTTCTAAGCCCAGCTACCTGAAACAGGTCCCATGGACCAGCAGCACCCCCTCTTCTGCCCTGCCAACTACACCAGGAGTCCAAGGACTGGCAGTGCCTGCTCCTAAGCCCAACCACCTGTGCTGGGGTCCTATAGACCAGTGGTGCCTCTTACTCCCTCCAGCCACCTGTGCCAGGGGCCCGAGGACCAAAGGCACACCCTCCCGCATGTCGTGCTGTAATGGACAGAGACAAACCCCCCTAGCAGGCACCTGTGGACTAGCAGCATCTCCCCTTCCTCACCCCCACACTGTCCCTCTCAAATGGAGGCTTGTGCCTGCTCTGACCACACCCGCACAGTCCTACCAGCCCAGGACAGATGGCGAGAACAGGAGGAGGCAAATAAACAAACCAGAATTGTCAAAGATTTGCTGGCAGAAAACTTCCCTAATACCATGAAAAACTAGGAGCTACCCATCCAACAAGCTTAAAAACCCCATATAGGACAGACCCCAAGAGAAGGTCACCGAGACATTTCATAATCAAACTTGCCAAAACCAAAAACAAAGAAAGAATCCTGAGAACAGCTCAGGAAAAATGAAAAGTCAACTAAGACTAAGCTCTGATTACTTGGCAGAAACACTGCAGGCATTAAGGTAGTGGAATGACATATATAAAACCTAGAAAGACAAAAATTACTAACTAAGAATTATATATCCAGCAAAATTGTCTCTCATATATCATGGCAAAATTAGGATACTTCTAGATAAACAGAAATAAAGGGAATTTGTAAAAACCAGACAAATCTTACAAGAAATATTAAAGGGAGACCTTCGGACATAGAACCAACAACATCAGATCTGAGATTAGGACACAGGAAAGCATCAGCCAGACACCAACCCAGATAAAGAATTCTCAAAAAAAAAAAAATAAAGCTAAAAGACTGAAAACAGGGAACTAGAGATGTCAGTCTGTACACGACAACAATGTCAAAACAAAAAGGGAGAATAAATGGTGGAGTTATAGAACTTGCATATAGCCAGAAAGTAAAGGTGATATCAAGAAATAAAATACTGATTTAAACTTAGGAAGATAAAGGTAAATTTCAAGGTAATCACAAAGAAAGTTAACAAATCTACTCATCAAAATAGAAAAGAAGAAAAACATAAAGAGTCAGTAAGTACAAAATCAACAACAAAGAAAGAAAGGAAAACCACAGACAAAAAGAACTCAACACAGAAATTAAGTGGAACCAAGAAACTGACAACACCACAGGAAAATAAAAGCATGACAAAATGACAGCAGTAAACTCATACCTTTTGATAATCGCACTGCGTGTAAATGGCTTAAATACATCAGTAAAGAGACAGAGAGTGGCAGAATGGATAAAACAACACAAACCCTCAATATGCTATCTACAAGAGGCACATCTTAGACAATAGACATAAATAAACTAAAACTCAAAATATGGAAAAAAATGTATCAAACAAACAATAACCATAAAGAGCAGCAGTGGCAATATTACTTGCAGATAAAACAGACTTTAAGGCAAAATCTACCATAACATATAAGGAAGGACATTATATAATGATTTAAGTGCCAATCCACCAAGAGGACATAACCATAATAAATATATATGCACCTGTCCCCCAAAAATATCTGTCAACTTGGCTAGGCCATGATTCTCAGTATTGTGTGATAGTCCAATGTTTTGTCATCTGATGTAATTTTCCTATGTATTGTAGATCCTGTCTCTATGATGTTAATGAGATGAGATTAGCAACAGTTATGTTAATGAGACAGGACTCAATCTACAAGATTACATTGTGTCTTAAGCCAATCTCTTTTGAGATATAAAAGAGAGAAGCGAGCAGAGAGACATGGGGACCTCATACCACCAAGAAAGCAAAGCCGAGAGCAGAGCACATCCTTTGGAACCAAGTTTCCTGCACTGAAAAGCTCCTAGTCCTGGGGAAGATTGATGGCAAGGACCTTACTCCAGAGCCAACACAGAGAGAAAGCCTTCCCCTGGAGCTGGCATCCTGAATTTGGACTTTTAGCCTCCTAGACTGTAAGAGGTTAAATTTCTCTTTGTTAAAGCCATCCACTTGTGGTATTTCTGTTATAGCAGCACGAGATAACTATAGCAGCACCCAATGACAAGGCTCCAAAATACATTAAAAAAAAAAAAAAAACTCTAACAGTATTGAAAAGAGAAATAATTCCACAATAATAGTAGGAGACATCAACATACCGCTTTTGGTGAAGGGCAGAACAACTAGAATGAAATGCAACAAAGATACAGAAGATCAAAATAACACAATCAACAAACTTGACCTCATGGACATATACAGAACATTCCACCCAACAGCAGAAAAATATACACTCTTTTTTAATGCACACAGATCATTCTCCAGAATAAAACACATTTTAGACCACAAAGCAAGCCTCAATAAAATCCAAAACATTGAAATAGTACAAAGAATATTCTCTGATCACAACTCTATGAAAGTAGTAATCAATAACAGGAAGAGCAAGGAAAAAAAAAAAACAAAAACCAAATACACGGACACTGAATAACACCTTGCTTAAAAACCTCTAGGTAATAGAAGAAATCAAAGATGAAATTAAAAAAATTCCTAGAGTCAAATGAGAATGAAAACACAACATGCCAAAACCTTTGTGACACAGCAAGAGCAGTGGTCAGAGGTCAATTTATAGCAATAAACACACACACTAAAAAAGAAAAAAAGACTAAAATCAAAACATTAACCCTACAACTTGAACAAATAGAAGTAAAGGAGCAAAAGAATCCCACAGTCACTAGAAGAAAGGAAATGATAAAGATTAGAGAAGAAATAAATGAAAACAGAACAGAAAAACAGTAGAAAGAATCAAGATCAGAACTGGTTCTTAGAAAGGATCAATAAAATCAACAAACCACTAGCCAAATTGACAAAAGAAAAGCAGGAAAGGAAGCAAATAACCCAAATAAGAAATGAGATGGGTGATATTACAACAGAACCAAGTAAAGTAAAAAGAATCATCTCAGAATACTATGAAAAATTGTACTCCAGCAGACTTGAAAAACTAGAGGACACAGAGAAATTTCTAGAAACACACTACTTAACTAAACTAACACAAAGTGAGGGAGAAAAACTGAACAAACCATAACAAAAGAAGAGATTGAAGAGATAATAATAATAACAAAAATTGGCCTGGATGGCTTCACTGGAGAATTCTACCAACCATTCAGTGAAGCGCTCACACCAATACAACTCAAACTATTTCAGAGCACAGAAAAGGAAGGACTACTCCCGAATTCATTCTATGAAGTCAGCATAACCCTGATACCAAAGCCAGGCTAAGGCACCAAAAAAAGAAAATTACAGACCAATATCCCTCATGAATATAGACAGAAGAATTCTCAACAAAATTCTAGCCAATAGTATTCAACAGTGTATCATAAAACTAATACACCATGATCAAGTGCAATTCGTACCAGGTATGCAAGGATGATTCAACATTAGAAAATTAATTAACATAATCCACCACATAAGTAAAACAAAATAATCACATGATCATCCCAATAGATGCAGAAAGGCATTTGATAAAGTCCAATACCCATTCCACAAAGCCCTGGTTGCACAATGGTTAAGAACTCAGCTGCTAACCAAAAGATCAGCAGTTCAAATTCACCAGCTACTCCTTGGAAACACTATGGGGTAATTCTACTCTGTCCTATAGGGTTGGTAAGAGTTGGAATCGACTTGATGACAACAGGGTTTGTTTGGTTTTGGTTTAATATCCATTCCTGATAAAAACTCTCAGAAAAATAGGAATAGAAGGGAAATTTCTCAACATAATAAAAGATATTTATACAAAATCAACATACAACGCTGTTCTCAATGGAGAGAGATTGAAAGTATTCCCCTTGAGAATGGGAACCAGACTAAGATGCCCTTCATCATCACTCTTAGTCAACATTGTATTGGAAATCCTAGCTGGAGCAATAAGGCAAGAAAAGGAAATAAAGGACATTAAAATTTGTGAGGAAGAAGTAAAACTACACCTATTTGCAGATCATATGATCCTATATATATAAAATTGCAGATTCCACAAGAAAGCTACTGGGACTAATAGAGGCACTTAGCAAAATAGCAGGATACAAGATCAACATAAAATATCAGTCAGATTCCTCTACACCAACAGAGAACTTCAAAAATGAAATCAAGAAAACAATACCATTTACAATAGCCATGATAAAGATAAAATACTCAGGAATAAATCTAACAGGGAATGTAAAAGACCTATACAAAGAAAACTACAAAACACTACTGCAAGAAACCAAAAGAGACCTACATAAATGGAAAAACATACCATGCTCATGGATAGGAAGACTTAACATTGTGAAAATGTCAATACTACCCAAAATGATCTATAGATACGATGCAATCCCAATCCAAATTCTAATAGCATTATTTAACAAGACAGAACAACTAATCACCAATTTTGTATGGAAAGGAACGAGGTTCCAGAAAAGTAAATCATTATTGAAGAGGAATAATGAAGTAGGAGGGCTCATACTACCTGATCTCAGAACCTATTATACAGCCACAGTACTCAAAACAGCCTGGTACTGGTAAAATGGCAGACACATAGACCAATGGAACAGAATTGAGAACCCAGATGTAAATAAATCCATCTATGACAGCTGATCTTTGACAAAGTGGCCAAAGTCTATTAAATGCAGTAGAGACATTCTCTTTAACAAATGGTGCTGCCCAGACTAGATCTACCTGTAGAAAAATGAAACAGAACTCCTACCTCACACCATACACAAAAACTAACTCAAAATGGAAGACCTAAATGTAAAACCTAAAATGATAAAGATCATGGTAGAAAAAATAAGAACAACTCTAATTCATTGCTGTTGAGTCAATTTCGACTCATAGCGACCCTATAGGACAGAGTAGAACTGCCCCATAGGATTTCCAAGGAGTGACTGGTGGATTTGAACTGCCAGTTTTGGGGCCCTAATATATGGCATAAATAGAATACCAAACAACTAAAAATGCACAAAAAGCAGATGATGAACTAGATAAATGGGACCTCCTAAAAATTAAACACGCTCATCAAATGATTTTTCCAAGAGTGTAAAAAGACAACCTACAGACTGGGAAAAAATTTTTGGCTACGACGTATCCAAAAGGGTCTAATCTCTAAAATTTATAGAAAATTTCAGCACCTCAACAACAAAAAGACAAACAATCCAATTAAAAGATGAGCAAAGGATATGAACAGACACTTCACCAAAGACATTCAGGCAGCTAACAAACACATGAAGAAACGGTCATGATCATTAGCCATTAGAGAGATGCAAGTCAAACTACAATGAGATACTATCTAACCCCAAAACTAATGGCACTAATTAAAAAAGAAAAAAAAAAACAGAAAATAACAAACGTTGGTGTGTTTGCGGAGAGATTGGAACTGTTATACACTGATGGTGGGAATGTGAAATGGTGCAACCACTATGGAAAATGGTATGGTGTTTCTTTAATAAAAAGCTAGAAATAGGAATGCCATATGATGAAGTAATGCCATTCCTAGCTATATACCCTAAAGAAATAAGAGATAGGAGCTGTGACACGAATATATATATGTATACCCATGGTCATTGCAGCATTAGTCACAATAGCAAAAAGATGGAAACTACATGAGTGCCCATCAACAGATGAATGGAAAACAAACTGTGGTACATACACAAAATAGAATACTATGCAACAATAAAAAACAATGATAAATCCATGAAATATATCACAGGATGGATGAAGTTGGATGACATTATGCTGAGTGAAATAAGTCAATTACAAAAGGACAATTATTGTATGAGACCACTATAATAGTAATAATAATAAAACAAGAAAGTTTTACACACAGAAAAAAAATCTTTGATGGTTATCAGGGATGGGAGGAGCAGGGAGGGAGAATTATTAACTGGATAGAAGACACATGTTAATATTAGTCACGGGAAACACAATGCACAATATGGGGGAAGTCAGCACAACATGGCCAAGGCAAAGGTAGACACTGAGAGCTGAGAGGAATGCAAGAATAAAGGGCAACTCTGATAATTACGGTAACATAGACAATCCTGTAACAATAGTATTAATAAACTATAATTTATAAATGGATAGATAGGTAGCTAGGTATGCTAAAGAGGTGTGGGAGGGTGTGAGGGAGCACACCCACCTGCAGATAGAGGTTTGGTTCTGGATATTTCTACATACATAATTGTAGGTGATGCGTGTATATTAATATAGACAATAGAGCACACAAGGGGCACAGTCATGGAAACTTCTTAGATATAATCAAACACCTTGCTAAACAAAGTACCTAGGCTCAAAGTGAAGGATCATAGACTCGGGAGACATCAGTGTCAATTGGCACAACATAGTTCATAAAGACAATGTTCTGCATGCTGCTTTGGTAAGTTGCGTCTGGGGTCTTAAAAACTTTCATGTGGCCATCTAATGTACAAATATTGGTCTTTTCCCATCTGGAGCAAAGGAGAGTGAAGAAAACCAAAGACTCAAGGGAGCAAATAGTCCAAAGGACTAATGGACCACATGAACCACAGCCTACACAACCCTGAGACCAGAAGAACTAAATGGTTCCCAGCTACCACTACTGACCACTCTGACTGGGATCACAACAGACAGTCCTGGACAGAGTGGGAGAAAAATGTAGAACAAAATAGCAAATTTGAAAAAATGATCAGACTATGGTCTGACAGAAACCCCTGAGACTATGGCCCTAAGACACCTTTCTGACCTGGAACTGAAGCCATTCTCGAAGACTACCTTTCAGCCAAACAATAGATAGGCTTATAAAATAAACAATAACACTTTAGAGGAATGTGTTCCTCAGAACCATCAATTATACAAGATCAAAAGGACAACATTTTTCCAAAAGCAAAGATGAGAAGGCAGGAAGGGGTAGAAAATCTGGACGAAAGGAAATAGGGAACCTAGGATGGAAATGGGGAGAGTGCTGACACATTGTGGGGAATGCAACCAATGTCATGGAACACTTCATGTACAAACTATCTAATGGAAAACTAATTTGCTCTGTAAATTTTCACCTAAAGCACAATAAAATTTTTTTTTAAAAAGGGATAGCAATACCAGTTTCCTTAGAGCGAACTTCGAATCATGGCAACCCCATGTATGTCAGAGTAGAACTATTCTCCGCAGGATTTTCAATAGCTGATATTTTGGATGCAGATTGTCAAGCCTTACTAGCAAGTTGCCTCTCAGTGGACTTGAGCCTCCAAACTTTTGGTTAGCAGCCGAGCATGTCAACCGTTTGAACTACCCAGAAACTCCCAAAGGGCGACAGGCAATGGGATATGAAGATGAACACTGCCAAAAACAGGTGGGATTCTCTCACTTAACGTTACCGTATTCCACATAAATTGAATATATGATCTAATACGTAAACACTGATGTTCAGCGTGTCCATAGAACAAGGAAGGGTAGAGAGCCTGGGATATATTTAATCACAATGGCTTATTGTATAGATTGGAAATGTGAGGCATGCTGTTCTGGCAAATGGAAATGTTTAATATGGTCGTAGCAAAGAAAGATTGGCTGTTTGGGGACTCAGAGCTTTTAAAGAGAAATGGCGAGGATCACTACTGTATCAGACAGACAGAAATAACCACTTTAAAAACTCATAACTCAAGTCAAGGACAATTGTCTTTGGGACACCAGACGCTTTTAATAGTTTTGAGAAAATTCCTTTAAAACAAGTTTCCTTATAACAAAATTCTCAGCTTTGTGCTTCCCTGTTTCACTTTATATCTAAATGGGTTAAGAATGCCCCGAACCAAATGCAGAATGAACTCCTTTATGGAGGCATTTGTAGGATTTGTGTTGGAGGAACCCCGTTATCCCAGTGCTCTTTGGGGACATATTAGCATTTTTTTTCTCCTAAGAGCAGTGACAGTGTCATTTCCCTTCTCAAAAAAACTGTGCTATTGCATAAACTCAGTCTATTGATTATAAGAATAATAACTGATACTTCTATAGAGCTTTACAACAAAATAAAACACTTTTAGAAACAAGGTATCATTTCCATTTCCTCTGATTCCCAGCCTACCACTCAAGGCTTATTTTAGCAACCAACCACTCTTAAATCTTTCATCTTACCAATTCCTCAACTGACTTGATTTCTTTTCCTGAAGTTCTCACATGTATCCTCAGTTGTTTGTAGGTCCTCTTCCTGCTGAATGAGAAACACCCCTTTCTGAATATAGCATATGTTTTGACACACAGACGATTCCCACTATGTATTTATTGTGATGAATGAATGAATAACTACATAAACAAAGGCTTTCCTGGCTTCTCTCCAGTCCTACTTATTGAAATTCTATTTGTCCTTAAAGGCCCACATGAAAAGATGCCGCCTCATGAAACTTTCCCCAATTCTAGTATATAAATTAAATTTGTTCTCCCCCCGCCAAACTCCTTCTACCTTAACTATAGCACTTGCCATCTTATTAATTATACATAGGAGTTATATGGTTGTATGTACCTGCATTGGTTCATGAACTTCTTGAGTGCCAAAGACTTGTTTTCTTCATTTTGTAGGATCAATGGTGCTTTGTATTAGAAAAAAAAAAGTTTCTGTTGATTCTGACTCATGGTGACTCCCTGTGTGTCAGAGAAGGACTGTGCTCCATAAGGTTTTCAATGGTTGACGTTTCAGAAATACATCTCCAGGCCTTTCTTCCAAGGTGTCTCTGGGTGGACTAGAACCTTCAACCTTTCAGTTAGCAGCCAGCTGTTATCCATGTGCAACATCCAGGTTCTCTGCTTTGCATATAAAACCAAAAAACAAAACCCGTTGCTGTTGAGTTGATTCCAACCCATAGTGACCCTATAGGACAGAGTAGAATTGCCCCATAGAGTTTCCAAGGAGTGCTTGGTGGATTCAAACTGCCAACCTTTTGGTTAGCAGCCATAGCACTTAACCACTACACTACCAGGGCTTCTGCTTTGCATCTAGTAGGTGCTAATAGCCATATATACAGGTTTTGCTTGAGCACAATTCAGTGCTCTGGAATTCCCATTCTTTGCAATGTTATACATAATTTGTTATGATCCACACAGTTGAATGCCTTTGCATAGTCAATAAAACACACGTAAACATCTTTCTGATATTCTCTGCTTTCAGCTAACATCCATCTGACATCAGCAATGATATTGCTCATTCCACATCCTCTTCTGAATCTGGCTTGAATTCCTGGCAGTTCCCTATTGATGTACTACTGCAACCACTTTTGAATGATCTTCAGCAAAATTTTACTTGTGCATGATATTAATGATATTGTTTGATAATTTCCACATTCTGATAGATCATCTTTCTTTGGAATGTGTGCATACATGGATCTCTTCTAGTCAGTTGGCCAGGTAGCTGTCTTCCAGTTTTCTTGGCATAGATGAGTAAACACCTCCAGCACTGCATCCATTTGTTGAAACATCTCAGTTGGTATTCCATCAGTTCCTGGAGCCTTGTTTTTCACCAGTGACTTCAGTACAGCTTGGACTTCTTCCTTCAGTACCATTGGTTCTTAATCATATGCTACATCCTGAAATGGTTGAACATCGACCAATTCTTTTTGGTACAGAGACTCTGTGTATTCCTAACATCTGCTTTTGATGCCTCCTGCATCATTAAGTATTTTGCTCATAGAATACTTCAAAATTGCAACTCAAGGCTTGAATTTTTTCTTTGCTTCTTTCAGCTTGAGAAATGCCAAGCAAGTTCTTCCCTTCTGGTTTTCTAACTCCAGGTCTCTGCACATTTCGTTGTAGTGCTTTACATTGTCTTCCTGAGCTGCCTTTTGAAATGTTCTGTTCAGCTCTTTTGCATCATCATTTCTTCCATTTGCTTTAGCTACTCTTCTTTCAAGAGCAAGTTACAGAGTCTGTTCTGACATTCCTTTTGGTATTTTTTTCTTTCCTGTCTTTTTAATGACCTTTTGCTTTCTTCATCTATGATGTCCTTGATGTCTTCCTACAACTCATTTGGTCTTAGGTCATTAGTGTTCAATGCGTCAAATTATTCTTAAGATGGTCTCCAAATTCATGTAGACTATACTCGAGGTTGTAATTTGGCTCTTGTAGAGTTGTTTTAATTTTCTTCAGCTTCAACTTGAACTTACGTATATATGAACAATTGATGGTCTGTTCCGAAGTTGGCCCCTGACCTTGTTCTGACTGATGATATTAAGCTTGGTTTAAAATACTGTATGGTTTAAAACCAAGAAAGGCATGTGTCAGGGTTACTTCTTTTCACCATACTTATGCTGAGCAACTAATCCGAGAAGCTGGATTCTATGAAGAAGAATGTGACATCAGGATTGGTGGAAGACTCATTAACAACCTGTGATATGCTAATGACACAGCCTTGCCTACCGGAAGCCAAGAAGACTTTAAGCACTTACTGATGAAGATCAAAAACTATAGCCTTCAGTATGGATTACACCTCAACATAAAGAAAACAAAAATTCTCACAACTGGGCCAATAAGCAACATCATGATAAATGGAGAAAAGATTGATGTTGTCAAAGATTTCATTTTACTTGGATCCACAATGAACGCCCATGGAAGCAGGAGTCAGGAAATCAAATGACATATTGCATTGGGCAAATCTGCTGCAAAAGACCACTTTGGTGCACCTGACTCAAGACTTGATATTTTCAGTTGCCTCATTTATGTGTGCAAAATCTGGACAATGAACAAGAAAGACCGAAGAAGATTTGATGCCTTTGAATTATGCAAAGAATACTGAATATGCCATGGACTGCCAGAAGAATGAACAACTTTATCTTGGAGGAAATACAGCCAGAGTGCTCCTTGGAAGTGAGGATGGTGAGACTTTGTCCAACATATTTTAGTTATCAGTAGGGGCCAGTCCCTGGAGAAAGACGTCATGCTTGGTAAAGTAGAGGGTCAGCAAAAAAGAGGAAGACCCTCTATGAGATGGACTGACACAGTGGCTGCAACAATGGGCTCAAACATAACAATGATTGTGAGGATGGCAAAGGACTGGGAAGTATTTAGTTCTCTTGTATGCTATGTTGTATGTTACTATGAGTCAGAACCGACTGTATGGCACCTAAGAACAACAACAACAATAGCCACGTGCTTCTTGAAGATACTATCATTTTAATGTTATAGATAGGGTGATTTTAACTAGTTCTGTAAGGGCTTTTTACATTTTATATTCTTTTTACATTTATCTACCTTCCTATAATACAAATTTCTCTTGTAATTTCAGAATGGCAACTGCAGGAAATATGAAAGAAACACATTCAAAAGAACAAGAGCTGTCATAGATGCTTGGTTTTTGATATACTACCTATGAAATAGGACCCTAAGTGGCACAAGGGTTTGCAATTGGCTGCTAACTGAAAGATGGTTTGAACCCACTCAGCAGCTCTGTGGAAGCAAAGGTCTGGCCATCTGCTTTCTAAAAGATTACAGCCAAGAAAACTCAATGGAGTAGTTCTACTCTGTAATACACAGAGTCACCATGAGTTGGGGGCTGACTCCTTGGCAGCCAACAACAATAACAACATATGAAATAGTAGTTGTCATAAGGAAACCAGAACTTCTATTTAAAATTAGTAGGCTAAGTGTCTTTTAGGTAAGATTAACGCAGGTGATTTCCTAGTGTCCTTAGGGCTAGGTTTTTTGAGACCACGCGTCCTCCTTCCTGAGATCAGTTCCATGGGGACTTATTGAGATGCCCTTATTGAGATAAGGAAAGTTATAGAACCTAACTTATCTTACATTCTAATTTCCATTTTGTTTTTCTTTTTCCCAGTTTCTGGTGCATGGCTGGGGTGGAATGAGCCATTTTCAGTTTGGAATTTGGGAGATCTCTACTTTCATGGACCTTACCCTGATGGTTGGAAAATATCAAATCAGTAGCTACCTAGTGAATCTATTCTGTTTTTATAAGCAATTCCTTTGGAGAAAATACATTAAATCCATCTCTCAAATAATGAAAAGAACAATTGCATTGATTATATGAGAAAGAGTATTCCTGGCCAAATGAACAGTAAGTGAAAAAGTTTTAAGGTAGTAGTGGGACTCCTGTATTCAAAGAACCTCAAGGAGACCAGTGTGGCTGAACCAGAGTTAGCTGAACCAGAGAAGGAATTGTAGGTGATTAGATGAAAGAAGTAACAAGGGTTCATATGTTGTATAACCTGGTGGGTCACTGTACAGATTTTTGCTGAAATTCACGTTTTGTGAAATGGAAAAACATTGACAGGTTTTGAGAGTCATAACATGATTTAACTTACATTTTGAGAAGATTACACTAACTGCTGTGTTAGGCATTGACACTAAGTGAGCAATGTTGGAATCTAAGAACAAGTTTAGGAGCATATTATCATCCAGGTGTGAGATGATAGTGGTTTGACCAGGGGCATGGTGGTGCAGCTACTGGTAAGTACTGAATTCTGGTTATTTTTTCCAGGTAGAACCAACAAGATTTGCTGGTGGATTGAGTATGTGGTTTAAGAAGCAAGAGGATAAGCTCAAAAGTTTTGGGCTTAAGCCAATAAAAATAAGAAGTTGCCCCTCCATCAGGTTGGAAGAAAGATCAGGAATTTGGTTTTGGGCATAATAAATGTCGAATATCTAGTAGTCACTCACATGGAGATATTAAGCAGGTAAATGGACCTCAGAGCCTGGAAATCAGGAGAGAGTCCTAGGCTAGAGGTATAAATCTGGTATCCATCAGCATATAGATGGAATTTAAAGACAGGAGGTTAGATGCTATCACCTAATTGGTGGTTACATATAAAGAAGAGTTCAAGTATTGAGAACAGGAGAAAAGGGGGGACCATCAATTGAGACCCAGAAGGGATGGTCAGTGAAGTAGATGAAAACCAGGAGAGTGTGGTGCTTTAGGTCCTTGGCTGGTGTAAACTATTTGTGCTCAACTACTAACCTAAAGGTTGGTGACTTGAACCCACTCAGCGGCACAGCAAAAGAAAAGCCTAGCTAACTGCTGCCGTAAAGGTTACAGTCAAGAAAATCCTGTGGAGCAATTCTACTCTGTAACATATGTTGTTGTTGTTAAGTGCCGTCGAGTCCATTCTGACTCATAGCGACCCCGTGTACAACAGAACCAAACACTGCCCGGTCCTGTGCCATCCTCACAATCCTTGTTATGTTTGAGCTCATTGTTGCAGCCACTGTGTCAATTCATCTTGTTAAGGGTTTTCCTCTTTTTCACTGACCCTCTAGTTTACCAAGCATGATGTCCTTCTCACTGTAACGTATAGGGTAGCCCTAAGTCGGAATCAGCTCGACGGCAACTGGTTTGTGATGCTGTAGCAGCCAAGAGAAGAATGTTTTTCAAAGTTCAAATCTATCAACGTTTTCAGCTTGCTTTTTTACCTCTATCTCTTTTTCTTCTGGTTCAGTAGACAACTGGGTGAGGCTACAACATGCTTTGGTGAATGTTTAACAAACTAAGAGCTCTAAGATAATCTTATCCTCTTCAAAATAACCCTCTTGGGAGGGCATGCACTTCTAAAAATATGCTGCTCTTGCCCAAGTCATTTGCAAAACTCTATTTTGGGGAATTGTTGTCATTTTCCCTAAAATATACACTGATAGCACACAATTATCCTCTGAAAGATAATTTTGTTCAAGGATTAGATTTTTGGTTTTGTTTTTGTTTTGTTCTTTGTTTTCTGTTTTGTTCTTTGTTTTCTGTTTCTTTCCCCAGGCTCATGCCTGGGTAATGAGGGTTGTAAAGCCAGACATTGCTATACTTGGTCAAAACTAAAGGGTGAATGTAAAGGAGTAAGATTGATTTGCATTTCCCCCCCTCTTTCAAGTAACATTTCTTTTTCTTTTTTGATTGCAAAAGCCATATATGCTCACTAACTTCAAATTAAAAAATATGATAAACTGATAAAATAAAGAAGAGAAAGCATCTGTTGTCTCACTTTTATTGCTTATAAATGTTTCACATTATTTTCTCATTTGTCTACCTGTTTTTCATTTCATTTTTGGAGACTGATGCTCTTATGAATCTCCTAGAATGGCCATTAAGTTGGCTCTCAAACTAAGAGCTGGAAGCAGTGTTTGAAGGGTTCAATATAAATATGAATCTATCACTTCTAATTTTGAATAAGGAGCCCTGGTAACACAGAGGTTAAGGTCTCGTCTGCTAATCGAAAGGTTGATGGATAGACCCCACCAGCCACTCCATGGGAGAAAGATGTAGCAGTCTGCTTCCCTAAAGATTATAGCCTTGGAAACCTAATGGTTTCTACTCTGTTCTACTCTGTTCTATAGGGTCGCTATGAATGGGAATGGACTCAGTGGCAATGGGTTAATTTTAAATATGTGTCTCCTCTGCTTTTCCTTCTGTCTCCCCTACCCCTACCACAGTTTCCTCTTTCAGCTTCGAATTGATCAACTCGTGGTAAAAAGAGCATGAAATTTGGACAGACTTGAATTTAAATTGACATTCTGTGACTATGAAGAAGTTATTCTTCCTATCTGAATCTCATTTCCGTCATCAGTAAAATGGTGATCCTAATAGGTAATTTTAGATGATTAATTATGATAGCATGTATAATATATAATGTATCTAGCACACCTTAGTGCTCATCAAAACTTAGCATAATTGAAAATGCATAGGTTTTATAGTTCAAAAAATGATGCCTCCTTTTTTTCTTCTCATCTGTAAATAATGATTAAAGTACCTTCCTCATTAGTTTTGTAAGAAATTAAATCATATATATAACATGCAACAGAATGGCTGGGATATAATTGGTGTTTCATAAGCCTTTGTTGAAGAAATGGATACATTGTAGGTTTCCTGTTTTACTCCAATGCTTTGCACTTAGTAGGGTTCCAAACTGTTTTTTTTAGAAAAGTTCAAGTGAATTTCATTTCATAATAGTCATGTGCTTGTGCTCAGGGCCCCTGGAGTGAGAGGTGGCATGTTATTTTACTTAAAAATGAAACTATGCAGGAAATGCATGCAGTGCTGATGGAAGTAGGTGGTAGATTGCTAAAATAAATAAGTAAATAAACTTTCCTCATATAAAAGCACACATTAGGCAAAATGGCGCTCTAGGCAGAAGCACCACGCCATCCCTCCACAGCAAAGATCTGAAAAAGCCGAACAGAGAAAACAACAATCCTGAAACCCTAAAACATCAAATGATGGGATAAAGAATTCAGCCAAGCACCAAATGGAGTGAGAAAACTGACAGAGAATGGAGAGCGAGGAGAGATTCATGCAAAGGTCCCCTACCAGCTAACCCAGCGTGGATCCGCCATCTTGGACTCTTATTGGAGACTAGCAAACAGCGGGTACGAGAAAGCAGCTTCATGGAGCTTCCAGCAGGAGACAAAACAACCGGTAATTTGCGATATATGCTTTCCCACCCCCCATCCTTCTTCATCCTCACTTGGCCTCCTCTGCTTCCCGTGGCCACAATCTCTCGTCCGGGAAACACCGGCTGCTTGGAGTCCACATACCCGAACGGG
This sequence comes from Trichechus manatus latirostris, assembly GCF_000243295.1. Lineage (NCBI taxonomy): Eukaryota > Metazoa > Chordata > Mammalia > Sirenia > Trichechidae > Trichechus > Trichechus manatus. Next base: position 142,159 of record NW_004444254.1, read on the forward strand.
CCTGCTCTCCGGATGCCATTTGTTGGCTGCTGGTGTTGCTTTTTTCTGCTTCTTTTGATTTCTTCCTTACCTCTCACCACCTCCCCCCTCCTTTCACTCAAATACCTGGCTCCGTGTGCCATCTTTGCTTCTTCCTGAGGAACTGCAGAGCTCTGGTATTTTGTGACATATGCTTCCCCACTCCCTACCCTTCTTCACCCACACTCGGCCCCTTTTGCTTCCCGCGGACACCGTCTCTTGTCTGAGAAACACCTGCTGCTTCGATTCCACCAGCCCGCACTAGTTGGCTCTCTAAGTGCCAGTTGTTGGCTGCTGGTGTGCTTTTCTTTTCTACTTCTTTTGATTTCTTCCTTACCTCTCACCACATCCCCCTCCTTTCGCTCAAATACGTGGCTCCATGCGCCATCTTTGCTTCTTCCTAAGGGGTTATGGAGCTCCGTTCGAGTGTGGAGCTGCTTCCTGGTCTGGGCTGCCACGCTGGTGGGATACTGGGGCTTTTGTTCATTTGTTTGTTTTGAATTATTTGTTTGATTTCTTTTCCTTTTCTTGACTTGGGAGCCCTTTCTGGCCAGGCAGTGCTGTGTGGCAAGGAGACTGCCCCCTAGGCTTGCACAGAAGTGCAGAGAGATCCCTGAGGGCATTTGTTTTTTTGTTGGTTTTTTTGTTTTTTGTTTTTTGGGGGGCTTTTCTTGTTCTTTTATTTTTTTAAAATTTGTTTTGTTTTCTTTTCCCTCTTTTTCCCTTTTGGTCTTTCTTCATTACTCAGTTTCTTGTCTCTCTATATCTTCCTTCTCTTTCTCTTCCCTGAATACCTGGCGTTGTATGCCTCTACACCTTCTAGCCAGGCTGTACTGCAACACCTGAGAGCGACTTCCCCAGATCTCATAGCTGCACTGGTGGGATCCCTGGGAAGTTTGCGGTTCTTTAAACTTTCTGATTTTTATTTATTCAATCTTTTCTTCTCTTTTCTTCCTCTTCCCCTTTCTGTTTTTCTCCATTTCATAGTCTCTCATCTCTCCACTCCAACGGTAAGCTCCCCTAGCATTCTTTTTTGTTTGTTTGTATATTTTTGGCTCCTGTTTCTCTCTCCTCTCTCCCATATCCATCTTAGCTCCACACATAACAATCACCCCGCTACATCCTGCCTATCTTCACTGTGCACTTAACATCACACCAGCAAGCAGCACAGGCATGGCTTACAGGAAACTGCCATGCACTGATTACCAACCCACCATGGTGGCTGTAGTAAGTGCCACAAACAACCCATCCCAGTAACTCCTCTTCAGCTAGACCTGCCCTGCTGTACCATATCTGAGTGACTGACCCTGACAGTTGGAGAAGGAGGTGAAAACTATTGTGCCCACAGAAAAGCAAACAACAAAGAACACACAGTATGCCTGCCCAGACATAGTCAAATTAAAAAAAAAAAAGGGACAAAACAAACAAATGTACAATCAATAAATGAGAAAAATAACTATGGAATACCCGGAGACAGCAGACAATATCAAAATATTTACAAAAACAGGAAAGGATGGTTCCAGTAGGCATACAAAATAAAACACCAGATAACTTTCCAGGGGAAGAAAATGCACTAGAACTACCTGATAGGGAATTGAAATCTCTAATACTCAGAATTCTCCAAAAGCTGAGGCAAAAAGCTGACAAACATGAGGAAAACATAGACAAAGTCATGGAAAATACAGACAAAAAATTGGAAGAATTCAGGAAAATAATGCAGGAACAAAATGCCAAAATAAATTCACAGCTAGAAATTATACAAAAACAACAATTAGAAATCCAAAAGATAAACAAGATTTCAGAAATGGACAGTGTCATAGAAGGGCTGAGAAGCAGATTTGAAACGGGGGAACACAGGAGTAGTGGAATTGAAGACAAACACTTGGATACAACTCTGTTTCAGGAAAACTCAGAAAAAAGAACAAAGAAAAATGAAGAGACCAAGAGTTATGTGGGATACAGTGAAAAGCAAAAATTTTCGAGTGATTGGAATTCCAGAACAGGGGGAGAAAATAGAAAACACAGAGAGGATCATTGAAGAACTGCTGACAGAAAACTTCCCCAATATCATGAAAAGTGAAAAGCAGGCCATCCAAGAAGCTCCAGGAACACCATATAGAAGAGACCCCAAAAGAAAATCACCAAGGCATATCATAATCAC
>NW_004444254.1:150133-200422 GCF_000243295.1 Trichechus manatus latirostris
AGGGCCAGAAGGCAGAAGGGGACTAGGAAGCTGGTGATAGGGAACCCAAGGTTGAGTAAGGATATTGTTGTTGTGTTGTGAGATTGTTAACCATTGTCACAGGGCAACATGTGTAGTAACTGTTAAATGAGAAACTATTTTGTTCTGTAAGCCTTCATCTTAAGTGAGTATGGCAGCACAATTGGAAGAGCGTAGTCAATGTCACTGAAGTGTCAATGTAGAAAATTTTGAAATGGTGTATCTTTGGCTGTGTGTATTTTCACCAAAAAAAAAAAAAAAAAAGGTGGAGAAGTTAGAGGGTTGACATGTGGTGGGGTTGTTAACCAATGTCATAAAACAATATGTGTACAATAGTTTCATGAGAAACTATTTGTTCTGTAAGCCTTCACCTGAAGTACAATTTAAAAAAAAGAGAAAAAAAGAAACACACATTAATTACAAAGGAAATTTTACAACATTGATGAAAACAAAGAAACAGCCTAAAAATATTTATAAAGATCCTGTGATCTTTTTTTTTTTTATACTTGTAAAGGATGTGAAAGAACATTGTCAACTGGAGCTAAACACACCAAAACCCACGTTCAAATGGCAATGCAAGTCATTTGGTCTTCATTCTGGTTCCCATAGAGCCCCTTCACTGTGCGTACATGTAACCTTGCAATTGATAATGTGCAGTTCTGTGCCTCACCTCCGCACATTTGGCTTTATGGCACCACTTAAAAACCTCTCCATCTCCTATGCACATGCCCATGGCTGCAGTTCCTCACATAGTCTTCCTTTCATACCTCTTTTGTTCATCTGTAGTGGAAACCTTTAACAGCACATTTGAATGTTGTAAAACTTTTATTTCAAATTCTTTAGCCCATCACAACAGGCTCTTATACTGTAATATCTGTTTGGGATAAAATGTCCTCTGAAAGAATAAAATTTGTGACAAGAGTTTCATTGTATATCCTCTCCACCCACTCACAGTTCTCCCTCTCCCTCCCTCTCTCTCTCTCTTTCCTTACACACACGTCACACGCACCCACCCACACACACACACACAGAGTACCCACATGATGTTAAAGCAAATGCTCAATTGTATTAATTGGGTCAAAAAATCATGGCAATTCAACGAACGATTCAGTCATCTTACATTAAAAGAACTCAAACAATGGGTGATGGTTTCAATGCCCCCTCCCTTTTCAGCTAGATGGAGGGATTGTTTTTCTTATTTAGACCATCTCTCTCTCTCCCTATCTCTCACACACACACAATCACTCTCACATACTCATACACTCACACACGCACATTCCCACTCTCTCCTTCATATACACTCTCGTTCACACTTATTTTCCATTCCCATAGTATCAAGGAGAACTCTAATGTGGCAGAAACCTCAACCTAGGTGACTTAAACAAAAAGACATATTGTCCCATATAACTTAAATTTACCAGGGTCAGGGCTGGCTTCCAGGAAGACTCAATGCATGGGCAATGCTTCATCATGACTGAATAGTGATCAATTTTCAATTCCTTCAGTCTGTGTAGACACAGCTCATCCTGGTGTGATGGATCTCTTGTATATGGCCTTCCTTGCCATGGTCTTGTAACTCCCACCAAATGACTGGGTGGGACTATGTAGATGCAGTGCTTGTGGCCCATTAAGGGGATCGGATAGCTTTCTAATAGTGCAAATAAGGCACATTGCACCCTTGTGGGCGGTGGGATCATGCAAGTAATGTATATGGAACCCTAATGAGGGGATTGTTTTGCCAGCCCACTAGGCTTAAAATGAGCCATCCCAGAGATGGAAAGAAGGGGACCCCAATACTACCAAGCAAGAAGAGCTGGGAGTAGAGCATGTCCTTTGGACCCAAGGTCCCTGCTCTGAGAACCTCCTAGACCCAGGAGACAGAAAGAGAGAGCTGTAACATTGGAGCTGGTGCAAGATGATGAGAAACAGTGGCAGAGAAATGGTGACAGCAGAACCAGGAGACCAGCAGGAGGTGGTGCTGTGGGCTTCCCAGCCCATGGAGTAAGAAAGCTGAGTGCCTTCAGGTAGAAAGTTTGCTGGTGGAATGGGGGTTTCTCTGGGCAGTTGGAGCTAGGCTTGCCCAACCCATAGAGCAAAAGTGTTGAGCAGCTTCAGGCAGGAGGCTTGTTGGCAGAGTAGGGTGCCTCTGAGCATTTGTCTGCCCCACAAAGCTAAAGAGCAGAGCACCTTCAAGCTGAGGCTTACTAGCACAGTAGGGTGCTTCAGGGCACTATCCATGGAGCTAAAGAGATGTAAAACACTTGCCTGAGCAGCACAGAGGCCAGCCAAAGAGGCCCAAGAGGCCCAAAGGGCTGGGAGGCCGAGGACCGGGGAGAGGCCTGCCTCTGGGCATAGCTGAGAAGCTGTCCTGACCAAAGAATTGTATCCTGAGTCACTTGTGATCCTGAATTGTAACCTGTTACTTCCCTAATAAACCCCACAATCACATGTATTGTCTGTGAGTTCTGTGTGATCATTGCAAGAATTATGGAATCCAGCAGAGTAGAAAGCGCCATGGGAGTGACTACTGGTGTCAGAATTGGTAAAAAGGTTGGAGAAAGGACGTATATCTGGAACTTCCTTTTATAGGAATCAGCTTTGGGCTGAGTCTGATGATGAATCTCTCTCCCCCTCATGAAGTTAGAGAAGGTCAGATGCCTCTGCCACGCCATTTTTACACTCACTCATCTATAGCTGGTTGATAACTCTACTTTCCTAGCGGGATGCAACATCCCAGATTATCTTTATTTGTGATTTTTAGCCCTAATGGAATATCAAAATCATCCTGAAACTGTGGAAAATACCAATGCCCAGGCTTTACTTCCAGAAATTCTAATTCCATTTGAACTTCAATGCTGGTTTACTTAAAATCTCAGGTGGTTCTAAAGTGCCCCGTGGTAGACAGTTGATTTATGCATCTCTCTGAATTGCCTTCCCTGGGGACTGCTGCCCATTTGGTCCTAAGGGGCTTTAGCAGAAGAACCTAGAAGGAGAGTTATTCCCTAAATTCTTAGGGAACAAAGAAAATCGAGCTGTAAAATGATCTGTTAATACAAAACAAATGAAACACCCAGAGAGAAGAAGTGGGCTGAGAACAGTCGATAAAGTTCAAAAACCAGGAAGTAGAAGGGAACTAGTTGGAAAGCAAAGTACATACGACCATAGATGTTAGCCAAGACTGAAATATTTACGAGTCATTGTCTGGTACAAGTTAGTATAAAGGTGCCTGGTCTGATCACATAAGAGTTCCTGGGTAGTGTAGATGGTTAATGTGCTCAGCTGCTAACCAAAAGGTTAGAGGTTCAAGTCCACACAGAGGTGCCTGAGAAGAAGAGCTTGGTGATTTACTTCCAAAAAAATCAGCCATTGAAAACTCTATGGAGCACAGTTCTACTCTGGCACCAATTAGGTCGCTATGAGTGGAATCAACTTGACGGCAACTGGATGGGTTCAGTTTAGTTTGGTCTGGTCAGAAAATTGCCACTGATGCAAACCACACCTGACTCCACCTGTATGCATAATATGGCTAAGAGCACACAGGTCAATGATGCAGTCAGAGTGACCACAGGTGGTCTCTCAATCAGTGGGGGAGATGCTTATCTCCCCCTGGGACTAGACACCAAGTGACTTAACTCGCTGGAACAGTTGCCAGCTTTTGTGTTTGCTTCACTAAAGTCCACCCCACACTTGTACGCATTACAGTATGTCCTCGGGTGAGATTGTGGCAAATAACTCCCATGCTCACATAATCAGTAGGACCCAGAGCCAGAAAAATTTCTGCCACTGAATGAAGATCTTTACCGTGAATAATTACAAACGAGGCAGGCAATCATTTGCGTCATGGTTCGTTGGCCCCGTCAGAGTGAAACAAAGACATTTTTCACTCTCTTCCCTCTACCATATGCACTATTAAAATGCCTTTGTAGATTACTGTAAATAATTCAAATGTTTATTAAAAACTCCGTTGGAAGATCAAGGAATCATAGATAATAGGGAGGAATACTATCCAATTTATTTTTATGCGGCATTCTCCATACATCATATCACAAAATGCTTCAAGGGGAAATGAGAGAGGAGGCAGACTTTTCAGGCAAGATTCAAAGAGGAGGTCATTTAAAATGATCTAAAGAAAAGTGTTAAGAAGTGATGCTTTGTTTCTTAAGGTCCCAGTTTCTTTTTTGCTGGGTGAGATCATTTCTCTAATTCAGCTCTGACATCTCGTTATTTTAATCATTAGTTCATCTGATGGACTTGGCTCACAGTAAGGAAGTTGTTGTTAGGTGTCATCCAGTCAGTTTCAACTCATAGCAACCCCATGTGACAGAGTAGAACTGCCCCATAGGGTTTCCCGGGCTGTAATCTTTACAGAAGCAGATCACCAGGTCTTTCTCTCACAGAGCGACTAGGTGGGTTTGAACCATGAACCTTTCAGTTAGTAGCCAAGTGCTTAACCGCTGCTGCACCAGGGTTTACAGTAAGGAGGAGGGGAGGGCATATTGTCTAACATCCACAAGCAGCCTGTCTTTTGGGTCCTGTTTTTGTGTGTAGGCAGAGGGAGAAAATGTACACCCGCTCCAGCTTCCCCTGGGTCAGGGGCACTATTGTTCAGCAGCATTGCTATAGTATACAGCAACTGCCATGTTGGCCCAGCGTGAGATCGGATTGGGGAGGCCAAGTCAGAGACAAGCTGCAATGCTCTCGGTTGAGCATAGGCCCACCTTGAACAAGGCCCACCTTATTCTTGTGGTTGTTAATACACATTGCTGTTGAGTGAATTTCAACTCATAGTGACCATATAAGGCAGAGTAAGACTGCCCCATAAGGTTTCCAAGGCTGTCATTTTTAGGGGAGCCAATTGCCACATGTTTCTCCTGTAGAATGGCTGGTGGGTTCAGAGCACCGAACTTTCCATTAGCAGCCGAGCACTTAACCGTTGTACCACCAGGGCTCCCGTGTGGTTGTTAATAGGAAGGTAAAAATATCTGCCATTCATTGTGTGCCTGACATGTGCCAGCACTGTATTAGTCAGTTTCAATACACCAAGGGTGGCATGGTCTCATAGTGATCACCTTGCTGGCTTGGGAATCAGATTGCAGAGGCTGGAGTACTAGCTTCCTCTCTTACTAGCTTAAAGATGTTGAGCAGGTTCTTCAGTCTACCCAAAGCTTAGCTTCTGCATCTGTAAAATGCATATTACATTGAAACCTGCTTCACAGGATTGTGGATTATGCAACATCTCATATGAAGAAACACTTAGCATATGACCTACACCGGCACCGCTCAAGAAATGTTAGCAATTATTATTAATCCTGTTTAATATCAATAACTAGGAGACCTAGCAGCACAGTGGTTAAGAGCTTGGTTGCTAACGAAAAGGTCAGCAGTTCAAATTCACCAGTCACTCCTTAGAAAGCCTACGAGGCAGTTCTACTCTGTCCTATAGGGTCACTATGAGTTGAAATCAACTTGATGGCAGCAGGTTAATATTAATAACTAATACTCTATAACAAACATCTTTTAATGGTATGATATTATCATCATCTCCATTTCACGGAAAATGCTAGTGAGGCTCAGTGACATTTATCAGCTTGTGTATGACCCAACTAACATTTTAAACTAGGCTTATTGAATTCCATAAACCAGAAAAAACAGTTGCCGTTGAGTCGATTCCAACTTGTGGTGACCCCAAGTGTGCAGAGTAGAACTGTGCTTCATAGGGTTTTCAGAGTTGTGACCTTTCAGAAGAAGATTGCTAGGCTTTTCTTCTGAGGTGTCTCTGGGTGAGTTTGAACTGCTAACCTTTCAGTTAGTTGTCAAGCATTTAACCATTTGTGCCACCCAGGATATAGCATACTTCAAACGTGGATATCAAAATAATTTCTCTTTATTCACTGTACAAATAGAATTTTGAAGTGATTCTACTTCCTTCCAGAAAAACAAAAACACAGAACATTGATAGGAAGTAGTAAATATCCACACGGCCTTCATTCTATTCTCCCTTTACCTTGGTTCTCTTGCTTCCACCAGCAATCTTGTCTCTTATTATACTGTGGCCCAGTCTAAAGACCCCTTGGCCTACAAAAAGTTCCTGTATACAGAATAAGAGCTAGAACTCTTCCCACAATATCTGTCAGGATCCTGTCAACCATACTACATAGTTCAAAACAGACAGAATTTAATTCAGGAATTGGTTACCATGGTGCTGGAAGGACTACAAGAGTGAATGGGGAATGGGGAGAGAGCTGGAGGGGCAAAATGAAAATTAAGTAACTCTCAAAGATTAAAAATTCCTAATGCCCTGGGTAGACCCATGAACCTGTACCTACTGATGCACTACTAGATGTGCTATCGTGGTCGGTTCCACTGAAGAAGTACCTCTTTGACAAGGGCTGGAACAGGTAGAAACATGCTGCTTCTGCCTGGGCTGCTAATGTCTGAAATCACCCCATCTGTGTTATCTTTGGAGCCCTGGTAGTGCAGTTAAGAGCTTGGCTGCTAACCAAAGCGTCGGCAGTTCAAATCCACCAGCTGCCCCTCAGAAACCCTCCCGGGCAGTTCTACTCTATCCTATAAGGTCACTATGAGTCAGAATCGACTTGATGGCAGCTGGGTTGGTTTTTGGTGTTACCTTTACATCAATTGCCACACTGTCAGATTCAGAAACAGGATAGTTCTCTCTTTCTCCTGCTTTCTGATTTCCCAACACTGGGTCTTATTCATAGACCCTAACAGAAAGCCAGGTAGACCAAGAGCCTGGGAAACATTATTTGCCAACTCCTCGCACCAGTAGTACAGAACAGAGTATAGAGGAGTTGGTGTGTGGCTGTGCAACAATAACAATAGGCATATATTTGGCACAATAAGTGACAACCTAATCTAACCCTAAGCTTCTACTTTCAGGCCACAGGATTGTGGTTTTGCCTAAGCTGACTGGTCAGTAGATCTATTTTGTCCTAAGAAAGAACACCAACAAATTCTTTAGTGAGAACGGCTTGTAAGGGGAAATTATTCCTTCACAGAAGTAACAAGGGTAGAAATGTGAGGTGATTTTTCCAAAATTTACCCATAGCTAAATGGAATGGAATATTGATAGTCTCCTAGTGAATTTGGGTAGTCAGGCAGACAACTCTATATAATTGAAGACTTCTATCTCCCAAAGTATTTTATTACTCCCCCTAGAAGTTTCACTGTTTTCCTTGTATTGTCCATGTTTCATATGAAATTATGAACATTGCTAGATCCCTCCTTCATTTTTAATGTACCAACATGACATGAAGAATTGTCCTTTCTAAAACAGATGAATCAAAGATTTTTTTTTTCCTGTCTTACTGAGCCAGTCGCAATAGAAGTATTAGATACCTGCTAAAACTTAGCTAATTGGTGGCTAGATGCATTTCGTTCACCTACCTTTTGCAGTTTATCAGGGTCACAGGATTAGTCTGGCCTAATGGACCATGAGCAGAAAGGACATGTGTCACTTCCAGGGTCAGGCAGTGAAAGGCCCCCACAAAATCATATAACTCTTTCCCACAGCCCCCCAACCCCACCCCCGCCGCCCCGTGAGAGTGGAGGCTATGTCTTAAGATGGTGATGCCACAGGATGGAAAAAGCCTGGATCACTGAGTCTCCCCATGGATGACAGCAGAACAGACATCAACTCAGTGAAGATTTATGATCAGACAAGCATCTCTCTGGAACCCTTTCTTCTAATGGTTTCCTTATTTCTGCCAATGGGACCAACATTACTTGTTACCCATACTTGAAACTTTGTAGTCTTTTTTTCCCCCTTTCTCTTTGCCTCAATTATCAGATCCTATCAATTCTATTTCCAGAGTGTCCCTCATAAATGTGTCTCTCATCTATTTCTATACCTACCACTTCCGTCCATAATCGCATCAACAGTTACCTGGACAATTTCAATAGACTTCTAAATGGTCTCCTCGACTCAGACTTTCCTTGGTCCAATTCCCTAATTTGCATACCCAAATGTCAGATTAATCTCCAGAAGCAAAACTTTGATCAAGCCAGTCTTCTACAGTAAAACTCTTGATGGCTGCCTCTTGACTAAGAAATAAAATTTAAGTTTCTTAGCCTGGCATTTTTAATTCACCATGCTCTGGCCAACACATTTTTTTTGTTTGTTTAAATCCTATGTACATATCTTACTAGTAATGCATCAAGAAAAGTCAAATACAACTCTTATCTCAATTCTGGCTACACACACATCTGTGTGTCTGGGAATTCACGAAGCCACACGATAGACTTGGCCTATTTTATTGGTCAGGCAAGGCTGGGCTTTTGCTGTGATAACAAATAAAGGGAGATCTTAATGACTTATTATATAGTTTATTTCTTAAATTCTCAAAGTCTTCTCTGTGTTGGGTACTCTCCAGAAATGTCCTGCTATCTGAATTTCTGATGTGGTGGTCCAAACTGTTTTGATCATGTGGCTTCACCATCTAAACACATAGCTTCCACACTCACAATCAAACGGGAAGAACGGGTTGGAAGGTTATGCAGGAGTGATTCATGTCACTTCTGTTCATAATCTAGTAAAACAAGGATCACATGGCCCTGACAACTGCAGGGAACTGATGAGAAGACTGCTCACTGTCCGTGGAAGGGAGGAGACCCAGACCTAGGTATGGGTAAGTACTAGCAATGTCCACTTCACCCATCTTGCTCAATCATTAATTCTGCTGCTCCGTGGTAGGAAATTGCTGTTTTTATTTTTACAATAAAACTAGTATATCAGGCAATAGAATGTGTTATTACTAACATTGAAATTAATGAGATTTGAAGAAATCTTGAACTGTAGCAATTGCTTTAGGTTATATCATCAATACCCAGCAAAATTAATTCTTTCATATGTGGTTCCTTGTTGAAAAAAATTTGAGAAGCACTGAATATATATGATTGTCTGTTCCTGATGAATTACTAACAATTTTATTAATGATATAATATCTTACTTATGTTTCCATTGTTGTTGCATATATGTGAGAACAATCTTTTATATTAACCATCCAACATATGACTTTAGTCCAGCTTTTTTTAAACAAAATTATTTAAAAAATTTTTCACAATTCTTTGGCATGAAAAAATGGGCCTGAAAAACAAACTATGGTACATACACACAATGGAGTACTATGCAACAATAAAGAACAATGATGAATCTGTGAAGCATTTCATAACATGGATGAAACTGGAGGACGTTATGCTGAGTGACATAAGTCAGTCACAAAAGGACAAATATTGTATGAGACCTCTACAGTAAAAACTCATGTAAAAGTTTACACACAAGAAGAAACAATTTTGTTGGTTACGAGGGATGGGAGGGGTGGGGAGGTACTAAATAGACAATGGATAAGTGGTATCTTTGGTGAAGGGTAAGACAGTACACAATACTGGGGAAGCCAGCACAACTTGTACAAGGAAAGGTCATGGAAGCTCCATAGACACTTCCACACTCCCTGAGGGACTGAGTTGCTGGGTGAAGGGCTGTGGGGACCATGGTCTCGGGGAATATCTAGCTCAATTGGCATAATAGTTTATAAAGACAATGTTCTACATTCTACCTTGGTGAGTAGCATCTGGGGTCTTAAAAGCCTGTGAGCAGCCATCTAAGATATTCCACTTGTCTCACCCCTTCAGGAGCAGGGGAGAATGAAGAGAACAAGATACAATGAAAAGATTAGTCCAAAGGACTAATGGACCACAGCTACCACAGCCTCCACCAGACTGAGTTCAGTACAACTAGATGGTGTCCGGCTACCACCACTGACTGCTCTGACCAGGATCACAATAGAGGGTCCTGAACAGAGCTGGAAAAGGACGTAGAACTCACAAAAAAAAGACCAGATTTACTGGCCTGACAGACTGGAGGAACCCTGAGAGTATGGCCCCTGGACACCCTTTTAGCTCAGTGGTAAAGTCACTCCCGAAGTTCATCGTTCAGCAAGGGATTAGACAGCCTCATAAAACAAAATTGAACTAATAAGGCACAGCAGTCCAGGGACAAGGATTAGAAGGCAGGAGGGGACAGGAAAGCTGGTGATAGGAAACCCAAGGTTGAGAAGGGACAGTGTTGACATGTCGTGAGGTTGTTAACCATTGTCATAGGGCAATATGTGTACTAAATGTTTAATGAGAAACTATTTGTTCTGCAAACCTTCATCTAAGGTACAAAAAAAAGAAAGAATTATCTATGTGAGATCAAATTGACAACAGCAACTCAAAAGGTTTGATGGGAAGCCTAGAAGTCAGTGAGTTGAAGATAATGGTGACGGAATAATTTGGAAAAGGATAGTGAGAATAGCAGAACAACTGGAAGAATGTAATCGATGTCACTGAATTGTACATGTAGAAACTTTTGAAACGGTGTAACTTTGGCTATGTAATATTTTCACCAAAAAAAAGGCCCTCCAAGGTTGAGAAGGGAGAGTGTTGACATGTCATGGGGTTTTTAACCAATGTCATAAAACAATACGTGTACTGACTGTTCAGTGAGAAAATATTTGTTCTGTAAACCTTCATCTAAAGTACAATAAAAAAATTTTTAAAAAAGGCCTAAAGAATTTATAGGACTTATTATTATATGGTGGTCATTGTTCCTGCTATCAATGAATCAAGAATTCAAGTCTTTATCATAACCCATGTAATGTTACATCTCTAAAGTCAAAAAGAACAAAGGCAGGTGTTCAAGAGAAGTTGGTGGGCCAGTCTTAAACCTCCAAGTTTTAAGTTCAGTTAATAAAGCTAACTAAAAATTGTAAGACCTTTCTGATTTCATCTCAAGAGTTCATTCTTTCAGGATACTGATACGTACCATCTAATGTGGCAATGATAGAAGAGCATTAGCTGGATAAGTCAGTTATTTTGTTTTAAAATTAAAGCTCCTGATTGATAACTAACATCACATCACTGGAGTCTCTACTATGTAGCTACCTTGATGCTGTGGATATCCGTCAAGTGTTGATAACTCTAATTTGTGAAAGTATAGGTTAAAAGGACAGATCATAAGAATGAAATATCTATAAAATACCATATGTGATTTTTTAAGGAATGACTTGTAAATAAATGTTTAAATAAAGGAGCAAAGTAATAAATTAATGATTTCCGTTTCCACCCAAAAACCTTAAGATGAAGCAATGCAAAATCAAATGAAGGATGTCTTAGCCAAGTGAGCCCTGGTGGCATAGTGGTTAAAATGCTCAGCTGCTAATGGATAGGTTGGCAGTTTGAACACACCAGCAGCTTTGTGGGAGAAAGATGTGGCAGTCTGCTTCCATAAAGATTACAGCCTTGGAAACCCTATAAGATAGTTCTACACTGTCCTATAGGATCTCTATGAGTTGGAATCGACCTGATGGCAACAGGTTTTTTTTTGTTTTTTTTTTTCCCCAAGTCCTTGTGAATATGGCTTTCAGGATACAGATTCAGTATAGCCTCTGTTGATCAAATTCGTTAGAAAGAGTTTTTGTTGAGACTTGGCAGTACTTTCTTTTTGTGTATTTGAACCAGAAAGTTTAGCCACAGATACTGTTTGAACTCTTCTATAAAATTTGAGATTTTCAGTATTTATGTGATAAAACAAAATTTAAATCATTTGAAACATGTGGTGGTTTTCCACCTGAACAATGACTTTCAGCTAAGATGAATAAAGAGCTGCAATGGTAGATCCTGAAGAAAGGTATCTATTAATTGTTAGACCCTTCTTCCCAAATCTAACTTATAATTTGTTATCTAATGAATCTCTTACCATAATTGTCTGTCTAGAGACATATTTGTGAAGTTCAGAAATTTAAGTGAGAGTCATAAGCTTTAGCTTCATCTCCGGCCGTGTTAGATCTGCTCCTACAGACTTGGATTCAACGTTCACAATTCTTTCTTAAATAGGTAGGTATCACTCTCTGCACCACTACTACCCCAAATTGAGACACACTGGCCTTCTCAAAGAACACATCTTATGTAGTTTGGTTTTTTAATCAGTATAAGAACCCAGGAAAAGTATCAATCTAATCACTGGGAAGTTAAGAAGAGAAAGAAAAAAAAAAAAAAAGCAAATTCAAACTCAGGTCCATAAACCCTTGAGAATGTTTCATTTAATACTATTTACCCGTTAATGAGGATCAAAGAAGAATATTCATATAGTAAGGCTCATAAAAGCAAATTTGCTGAATATTAATGAATTCAGTGATGGGCTTCTCTTTCTAGGCAACAGAATATTCCCTGAGAGTATTAATGTTGGTTGTAAAAGAACAACAAGCACTCACTCAGGCTTGTTTGTAGCTCTGTTGAATAAGGGTTCCCAATCCTTCAGGCCAAGTTGCCACTCTTCCTAGGTTGCAGATTGCAATGATTGCTTCAAAGCCAACTGTTCTCATTGTCTCCATCACATCTGTTACCAACATGAGCCACATACTGAAAATTTAGTAGGGATTTGTTTAAAAACGGATTTTGGCACCAATAGGAGTAATTGTCTACTCAGAGTCAAAGAACATGAAGTAGGGGGTTTGTATTTTAATCTTTACTCTTTTTCTAATGAATTGATGTCCTTGAACTTTTGTTTCCTCACTGGTCCAAAAAAAGAAAGAAATAGAGAAGGAAAGAAAGAGAGTTATTGGACTAGATGAACTAGGAAATCAACTCCAACTCTGACAGTCAGTGATATTTTCTGTTGATCACAACTGAAAAGAATGAAAAATACTACTCACATGTTAAATGGAAGTCCCAGCAGAAACTATAGCGGCCGAGAGGCACAAGTGGTTTGTGGTCAGATGCTAACCTAAAGGTTGGCGGTTTGAAGCACCCATGAACTCCATGGAAGAAAGGCCCAGCAGTCTGCTTCCATAAAGATTATAGCCAAGAAAACCCTACCAAGGACAGCTCTACTCTGTAACACATGGAGTCGCCAAGAGTTGCAGGCCAACTCAATGACAGCTAACAACAACAGCAGCAGCAACTCCTCAGAAATAAGCCAGCACTCTGGAAGGATATGTTTGAGGTTCAAAGCCAAGACTGGATAAACCACAGTCCAGCTTCAGAGAAAGCAGCTAGCAGTCTCCTTATGATGCACTGATAATCTAATTAACTCTATCTCTCACCCAGCCCGGTGTCTGCCCCCACCACCCCCGACTCCACCCTCCCAGTCACAGCTGCAACTTAATCTCTCTCCTGATGGACCCAGAATGGACAAGTATATGGAGTAAAACTTGTGTGCTCACCAACATTCATCTTCTCCTCATCAAATCCGCTCCATGCAGCAATCAAGAGAGACGAGCTCGCCCAGAGCCAGTTGGCATAGCTGCCACTCTCCCTCCTGCCTGCTGTCAGTGCCTGATTAGCCCAGGCAGTTTTCAAAGAAGGGCCATGTTCATGGTGTATGCCAGGACCTGGGGGTGGGAGTTGCTATTTTGCTCTCTCAAGAGAGAAGCCTGCATCCAATGACAAGGTTGACTCCATCCTATATTCCTAGGCTTTCTAAGATTCATACATTGGTGGGAGCAGATCAGCATTTGCAACATTGTTACAGGTGGCTACCAGCTAGTAATGTATTCCCACTTTATATCTTAGCACCTCTTCCTTCTCATTACATATTTCACGTTTAACAGCCCAAACTGGAAACAAATGTCTTTTTCCCTGAATGTAACCTATTCATGGATATCATTTCTCACAAGGGAGAATAACACAGGAAAAGGGAGAATGGCATGGTGGTCACGGGCACAGGCTTTGGAGTCAGACAGACCTAGTTTCCAATTATAGCTCTGCCTCTTTAAAGAACTGTGACCCGGGGCAAGTCACAAACCTTCTTTGAGCTTTTTCTAGTCTTAAAATATGGATAAATATTACCCACTTTGTTTTTTTGTGAGAATTAAATTAGTAGTGTGTTTTAAAATGTCTTACACTGCGTCTAGCAACTTCAACCACTCAATAAATGGCAGCTATTAATGTTATGGTTATTATTATTGTTGTTGTGTGCCCTTGAGTCAATTCTGACTCATAGAAACCCCGTGTGACAGAGTAGAACTGCCCCACAGGGTTTTCTAAGCTGTAATCTGTACAGGAGCAGATTTCCAGGTCTTTCTCTCATGGAGCTACTGAGCGAGTTTGAACCACCAACCTTCTGTTTAGCAGGCAAGCACTTAACCTTTGCACCACTACGGCTCCTATGCTTATTATTACTATTATTATTACCATTATTATGAAAATCTGCAAGGAGCAAATTTTTCAAATCGACATGGCTAGAGGTAGTTCTAGGAAAAAAAATATATAAAGGAGGTGGAAATTAGCCACTGAAAATTGGCCATTGATGTTAGGGAGAATGGGCAGGATTTGGAGGAAAACAAAATCTGGATTTTTATCTGCATTCGGATATTCTAGCAATTGCTTTTTTGGAAGGATAAGTCACTTAAAAATGTCCAATTCTCACCATCTTCATGTGTAAAATGGGGGTGGTAATAGCCATATATCTTGGTAGTGAAGAATTAACTTTACCCAAAGAGGGATCTGGCCTCTGTCTCTGATTCCTGTAAGGTAAACTATAAACCCTTGGAATTTCCTGGGTAGCTGAAGTATCTTTGCTCATGGTGGACCCCTTAGACCATGACTGCTTACAATATCTAGGTGACTCAAGGTGGGCTCCTGGATAGTTTAAGCAAATGAGATTATCGAATGGGGGCTGGCCACACCAGAAAGGCTAACCATATAATTAGAGGTCTGGAGCTTTGAGAGATGTATGAGATCAACTTGACTTCTGGGGACGGGAGTGAGGTTGGAAATTAAGTTCAATCACATGGCCAGTGATTTAATCAATCATGCTTATGTAATGAAGTCTTTATAAAACTCTGGGCATGGAGGCTCAGGTAAGCTTCCTTGGTGAATAAAGTCTCCTGTACATCAATGTGACAGGAAGGTATGCACCCCAGGGGACATGAACATTCATATTTGGAACCCTCGCAGACCTGGCCATATGGGTCTCTCCTTTTGATTAATTCTGATTTTTATCCTTTTGCTATAATAAAGCTGCAATTGAAAGCCCAGAGCTTTCAGTGAGTTCTGTGAGTCATTTCAGTGATTTATTGAACCTGAGGGGGTAGTGAGAACCCCTGAATTTGGAGCTAGATGGCCAGAAGTGAGGGTAACCCTGAGAACCCCCGAACTTGAAGCTGGTGCTTGAAGTGCGGGCAGTCTTGAAGAGGACTGTGCCCTTAACCTGCAACATTCGGCTTAACTTTGGGGGTTGGTGTCAGAAGTCATTTGCATCATCTCACTGGGTTCCTGTGAGGTATAAAGGGCATATGAGATGTGAGAATATTTTGGCATATTATGAACTGTTGTAAATCATAAGACAATTATGCCTTCGAATATTACCCTCTTTTGAGCCCCTTCTTTTCCTTCATTGATTTTGTGTTATATTCCTACTTTCTTTCCAGCACACTGTAGGCACTCAGTAAGTAAGCCCCATTTCTTAGCACTCCCTTCCCAACACCCAGTAACTGTCATCCCTCCAGGTGCTTCTCACCCTTCCCAAACCAACTGCAGTTAAGGGCTTCTCCACCACATTGCTGTTGTTACTATTAGGGGCTGTCAAGTCCACTCTGACTCACAGGGACACTATGTATGACAGAACAAAATACTGCCTAGTCCTGAGCTATTCTCACTATAGTAGGTATGTTTTGAGCCCATTGTTGCAGCCACTGTGTCGATCCGTCTTGTTGAGGGTCGTCTTCTTTTTTGGTACCTGAAACCCACTGAGTTAAGGCTTTAATGAGGATTCATATACATCTTCCAGATTAAATATGAATTTCTGCATTCAGTGTCTTATCTCAAAATGGATAGTGTTGTAGGCAATGGTTCTTGGATATTTATGCACATAGGAATGTCCTGGGCGAATCAAAAAAAAAAAAAAAATTCCTGGATTCCCCCATTCTAATTAAGTTCCAGGGATCATCATTTTAACAAACGCTCCAGATAATTCTGAGAAATGCTGAAAGTAGGATTGTCAATTCCAAGACTGGACAAGTGTCTGTGTATGGAGTGGGAGGAGCACTCTAATTTCATAGACTAGGATGCTAGCTAATCTCCCAGTGCATAAAACCTACACATGTTCTCTCTGCTTCATCCTGGTTTTACCTTCATTCAATCTCTTCTCCACACAACATCTTTTGGATGCAGTTATTTTTGGTGGGATGTTCCTAAAGCAAAATTGGGGTCTGTGTCAGTTTACCTACTTCAGCAACCGAACCCTGCTTCACCTCTGATGATTTCTGCCCTGATCAATACTTTTGCACCGCTACTGCCCTTTCATTGTTCTTGCTAGTCTTTCTCACATGCTTCTCCCCTGCTTCACTTGGCCAATTTTTAATATCTGGTTCAGGTATCGTCTCAGGATGCCTATCTGGAGACCATCCAGGCAAAACTAAAACCTTTTCGCTGGCATCTCCTTGAGCTTACAAAAGCAGGTGGAGACCATTGGCTTGTATAGCTTTTCCTCCCACTAGACTGTGAATTCCAGAAGATATTGATGATGCTTTATTCATTTCTTTACCCCTAGAGCATCACACTAGAAATGTAAATATATAATATGCTACGTTAGATGTTCTGTTCTCACCTTATTTCTTCTTTCCTCAATGGAAAAAAAAAAAATAGAATTGATCCCCTGACCTATTTTTCCCTGACCTCTCTGCTGTTCTCCCAACCCGCCTCCTTATCCTGGACTGACTTTATGAACCTAGACGTCAAAATCATAGGTAGGGATGCTGAGACTATGGAATAAAAACATAGAAGCAGCTGTGTTCAAAAGATGTTCTATCACTGCTCACTCGGGCTGCTTGGAAAAATAAGAAGTCTGAAGTTTTCTTTTTAAAGGATTAACGTTTCTACCAGCACCAAGCAGCTTATAAAAATTAAAACACAGGAGATCACAGATGTCAAATATGGTTCGTGTCTGAAGGAGAAGAGAAGAACAAGAAGTCTGTTTTCTTCAACGAATTAGTGATGAGCTCTAGAAGATGGCTCGAGCCCTGTATGGTACTATTGATTCACGTGTATATAGGCTAGAGGCCAACCCCTCTCCCTGTCCTGTTTGCCTGGGGGAACCCCAAATCTCTGCTTAGTGTTCCGTTATGACTAATCACAAAACATTGTGATAGTCTTCCAGGATGTAAGTAGATAATTTCAGGACCTCAGAGACAGGATTTGTGGCTATGATTTAATGGTGTTAATGAGGCAAGACAGCACTTTTCCATAGGTGAGAGACAGAGAAGGTGAAATCCAAGTTCAGGCCCCCATGGCTGCCTTTTCTTGCAGATGCACTGTGAAGGGGAGAGAATGACTTTCAAATCTGGTTGTCACCAACCTACACACTCAGGGATGGGTACCTGGTCTATAATTCTTTGTTCAGTTTTACCTTCTGAAATAGTAACAATGGGAACCACTTTCGATTTCTGCTCGTTCGATGCACCACACGCACAGTCCATGTTGAACCACAGAAAGAAGCCCCTCAATTTATTAATGACTGGCAAGAGATGCCAAGACAACAATTCCGTATGTGCCTTTCATCCATACTTGTTTACAATATAATGGACTTGGATGGATGTGCCTCAGGATCTTCAGAAGTCTGCCCTGGAAAAGAACCTGATGGCCAGATGATTCTCAGAATCTTTTGTGCACCACTCAAGCTTCTTAAAAGTCAGAAGGAAGGGAAACACTTTCTTTGTGAGCTTTCAAGTATTTCCAGTCAGACCTTGAATAATACAAGAATAGCCTTTTCTAAAACTTTTGGCCCTTATCCACCAAAACTATAATACCTGTCTGTGAAGACACCCCCTACAAATCTGTGTGCGATTTATCTTAATGAGCCTTCTTGAAGCCTGTGTCTCAGATCTCCACGTTCTGACAGACACTGACCGTATAACAAAAGACAGAAGCAATGACTGTAGTGTGGTTAGCGAATGAGCCGATGTTTTCTTTCTGTCTTTCTTGCTGTTATCCTTAATCAATGCAGATTCCACTTGGGATGCTGGTTACAAAATTAAATAAATTTTATTTTGCATTTTTTAGTTCCTTTTTAAAATTCCAATGGATAGTTATTTATGAATTTTTTGACTCCTGGTAGTTTTAGTTTATTTATTTACTTCTGTGTATCTAAAATTTAGTTTGCTTTGATTAAGTGAATAGTTGTACCTGAGTCCTGGGTCACCTGATCTAAATGGCAAGATTCCCAAGCAACAGGGATAGCTGGTATGCACAAGATGGATGTGAGACAGTCATGGGATGACAAATAACTGAGTGAAGGTGTATGTAGCAATATGTTGCAATATTAGCCATTTGCTATCAGTTAACAGGTACAGAAAGGTGCAGCTTAGGGCAAAGCATAAAGAAATGGAAACTCCGCATGAGAATAGTTACCTTATTATTCAATTTCAGATGTGGACTACCACCGCTTAATCAAATTCCTTTCATCAGGAATAAATTTGAATGTTCTTTCAAAAATCAGTTTTGAAATTTGTTTCATCTTTGTTTATGTTTAGAAGAAGTTTCAGAAAGTACTCAAAGGCAATTACCTTAATGAAAATCATTAGTAAAAATTAGTTTTGTTTTTATTTCATGACCACAGTACTGAATTCAAGCTTCTGGATCCACACTTATTCTTTTTTTTTTCCAGAATATTTTGTCTTTAATTTTATTTTTTAATGAATTTTTTATTTTAGCACAGTATTAGATTTATAGAATTATTGCAAAGATAGTACAGAGAGTTACAATACACTCAAGCCCCATTTCCTCTATTATTAACAGTTTAAATTAATATACCAAAAAACCAAACTCATTATCATTGAGTCAATTCTGACTCATAATGACCCTACAGGACAGAGTAGAACTACCCCATAAGGTTTCCAAGGCTGTAAATGTTTATGGAAGCAGACTGTTCCATCTTTCTTCCGTGGAGCAGCTAGTGGGTGTGAACTGCTAACCTTTCAGTTGGTAGCTGAGCATTTAACCACTGTGCGACCAGGGCTCCTTTAAATTAGTATGGTGAGTACTAATTGTTATACAGTGTGGTTATGGTACATATATTGTTACATTTATTGAACCTATAGTGATACATTTTTAATGACTGAAGTCCATACTTTATTCAGATATCCTTGTCGTTGTTGTTGTTAGGTGCCATCAAGTTGGTTTCAACTCATAGTGACCCTATGTACAACAGAACAAAACACTTCCTGGTCCTGCGCCATCCTCACAATCGTTGCTATTCTTGCCCATTGCTGCAGCCCCGTGTCAGTCCATCTTGTTGAGGATCTTCGTCTTCTTCGATGACTCTCTACCTTACCAAGCATGATGTCCTTCTCCAGGGACTGATCCCTCCTGATAACATGCCCAAATTATGTGAGATATAGTCTCACCATCCTTGCTTCTAAGGAGCATTCTGGTTGTACTTCTTCCAAGACAGATTTGTTCATTCTTTTGGCAGTCCATGGTATATTCAATATTCTTCGCCAACACCACAATTCAAAGGCATCAATTCTTCGGTCTTCCTTATTCATTGTCCAGCTTTCACATACATATGAGGCGATTGAAAACACCATGGCTTGGGTCAGGTGCACCTTAGTCCTCAAGGTGACATCTTTGCTTTTCAGCACTTTAAAGAAGTCTTTTATAGCAGATTTGCCCGATGCAATGTGTCTTTTGATTTCTTGACTGCTGCTTCCACGGGTGTTGACTGTAGATTCAAGTAAAACGAAATCCTTGACAACCTCCATCTTTTCTCCATTTATCATGATGTTGCTTATTGGCCCAGTTGTGAAGATTTCTATTTGCTTCATGTTGAGGTGTAATCCTTACTGAAGGATGTGGTCTTTGATCTTCTTCAGTAAGTGCTTCAAGTCCTCTTCACTTTCAGCAAGCAATGTTGTGTCATCTACATAACGCAGGTTGTTAATAAGTCTTCCTCCAATCCTGATGCCGTATTCTTCTTCATATAGTCCAGCTTCTCTAATTATTTGCTCAGCATACAGACTGAATAGGTATGGTGAAAGGATACAACCCCGACACACATCTTTCCTGACTTTAAACCATGTATCCCCCTGTTCTGTTTGAACGACTGCCTCTTGATCCACGTACAGATTCCTCATGAGCACAATTAAGTGTTCCAGAATTCCCATTCTCTGCAATGTTATCCATAATTTGTTATCATCTACACAGTTGAATGCCTGAGCATAGTCAATAAAAGACAGGTAAACATCTTTCTGGTATTCTCTGCTTTCACCAGGATCCATCTGACATTAGCAATGATATCCCTGGCTCCATGCCCTCTTCGAAATCCAGCTTGAATTTCTGGCAGTTCCCTGTTGATATACTGCTGCATCCACTTTTGAATGATCTTCAGTAAAATTTTGCTTGTATGTGATATTAATGATATTGTCCAATAATTTCTGCATTCGGTTGGATCACCTTTCCTGGGAATAGGAATAAATAAGGATCTCTTCCAGTTGGTTGGCCAGGTAGCTGTCTTCCAAATTGCTTAGCATAGACAAGTGAGCACTTCCAGAACTGCATCCATTTGTTGAAACATCTAGAGTGGTATTCCATCAATTCCCAGAGCCTTGTTTTTTGCCAATGCCTTCAGTTCAGCTTGAACCTCTTCCTTCAGTACCATCGGTTCCTGATCATATGCTACCTTCTGAAATGGTTGAACATCGACCAATTCTTTTTGGTATAATGACTCTGTGTATTCCTTCCATCTTATTTTGATGATTCCTGCATCGTTTAATATTTTCCCTCTAGAATCCTTCAGGATTGCAACTCGAGGCTTGAACTTTTTCTTCAGTTCTTTTAGCTTGAGAAATGCTGAGCGTGTTCTTCCCTTCTGGTTTTCTATCTCCAGCTCTTTTCACATGTCATTATAATACTTTACTCTGTCATCTCAAGCCACCCTTTGAAATCTTCTGTTCAGCTGTTTTATTTCATTTTTTTTTCCTTTTGCTTTAGCTACTTGACATTGAAGAGCAAGTTTCAGAGTTTCTTCTGACATCCATTTTGGTCTTTTCTTTCTTTCCTATCTTTTTAATGACCTCTTGCTTTCTTCATGTATAATGTCCTTGATTTCGTTCCACAACTCGTCTGGTCTTCGGTCATTAATGTTGAACGTGTCAAATCTATTCATGCGATGGTCTCTAAATCCAGGTAAGATATACTCAAGGTCATACTTTGGCTCTTGTGGACTTGTTCTAATTTTCATCAGTTTCATCTTGAACTTGCATATGAGTAATTGATGGTCTGATCCACAGGTGGCCCCTGGCCTTGTTCTGACTGACGATATTGAGCTTTTTCATCATCTCTTTCCACAGGTGTAGTTGATTTGATTCCTGTGTATTCCATCTGCTGAGGTCCATATGTATAGTCACCATTTATATTGGTGAACAAACGTATTTGCAATGAAGAAGTCATTGGTCTTGCAAAATTCAATCATGTGATCTCCAGCATCGTTTCTATCACCAAGGCCATATTTACCAACTACTGATCCTTCTTCGTTTCCAACTTTCACATTCCAATCGCCAGTAATTATCGGTGCATCCTGATTGCACATTTGATCAATTTCAGACTGCAGAAGTTGGTAAAAATCTTCAATTTCTTTATCTTTGACCATAGTTGTTGGTGTGTAAATTTGAATAATAGTCATGTTAACTGGTCTTCCTTGTAGGTATATACATATTATCCTACCACTGAGTGTGTTGTACTTCAGGATAGATCTTGAAATATTCCTTTTGATGATGAATGCAATGCCATTCCGCTTCAAGTTTTCATTCCCAGCATAGTAGACCATATGATTGTCCAATTCAAAATGACCAATACCAGTTCATTTCAGCTGGCTAATGCCTAGGATATCCATGTGTATGTGTTCCATTTCATTTTTGACGATTTCCAGTTTTCCTAGACTCATACTTCATTCATTCCAGGTTCCAATTATTAATGGATGTTTGCAGCTGTTTCTTCTCATTTTGAGTTGTGCTACATCAGCAAATGAAGGTCCCAAAAGCTTAACCCCATCCATATTGTTAAGGTTGACTCTACCTTGAGGAGGCAGCTCTTCCCCAGTCGTCTTTTGAGTGCCTTTCAACCTGAGGGGCTCATCTTCTGGCATTATAACAAACAATGTTCCACTGCTATTCATAAGGTTTTCACTGGCTAATTATCTTCAGAAGTAGACCACTAGGTCATTCTTCCTAGTCTGTCTTAGTCTGGAAGCTCAGCGGAAACCTGTCGGCCATGGGTGGCCTTGCTGGTATTTGAATACCTGTGGCATAGCTTCCAGCCTCACAGCAACACACAGCCCCCACAGTACGACAAACTGACAGACATGTGGGGGAAAACCCACTGCTGCCAAGTCAATTCTGACTCACAGAGACCCCGTAGGGTTTCCTAGGCTATAAATCTCTATGGACGCAGACCACTACATCTTTCTCCCACAGAGTCGCTAGCGGTTTCAGTTAGCAGTCTGTGGCTTTAACACTGCACCACCAGGGCTCCTTCAGAGTTCCTTAGTTTCTCCCTAATGTCCTTTCACTGTTCCAGAATCTCACACAGGATACTGCATTACATTTAGTAGTCGTGTCTCCTTAGGTTCCTCTTGGCTGTGGCAGTTGATTTATTTATTTTGACAGATATTCACCATACTTGTGAATGTCTTAGGTATTATACTAGGTAAGGGTCAACAAATAGGTTTTATTGAATTTGCCATTTTTTATTTATATTTTTTTATTGGAGGGCTGCCTTGAGGGCTGTGCTGAGAATGAATCGGAGTCTGTATCTGCTTTAGTAGGAATGTGTATCAAGAATTACATCTGCCATATGAAAAAGAGAAAGTATGGCAAGCATATGTGCCTGATGTCAATTTTACCCAAGCTGTTTAAGATAGAAATGAAATAGAAATAATTACCCTTTACATTTATAAGTTTACAATACATTTATGAGGCTAAAATCATGCATACATAAAATTTCAGCCATAGTCTAGGCCATCTCATTTATCTATTGGAAATTTATCAAGCATATATTGCATGCTGGATTCTGGGCTAGATGCTGAAGAAGGAGAGATAGACTGGACACAGACCCTGCACCAACAACCTGATATCACCATATGAACTGTGGACAGTAGTATTTCTAGGAATGGAGCTGGTACAGAAAAGGTGATCATTGGCGAATTGATCAGAGAATATTTGTGTGTGTGTGTGTGTTTTGAAGCAGTAGGAATGGAGTTAATAGTAGGTAGAATTTACACAAGCCAAAAAAGAAAGAAACGGCTATTCCAAATTTGCATGGTGTATTGGGGATCTGGGAAAGGGTACAGAAATTCTTCCTTTCCCCAATCAATCTGATTTCTAGGAGATGTAAGGGCAAGGGGGTTCTACTGAGTGAAAAGCCACTTAACTTGGGCTTTCCTCGTTCTCTCAAGCCATTAAGTTCAGTGCTTGCATCCCATTATCCTATAGGTGGCCAACATGTAGGTTTTCAGGGCTTGGTGAGAAAGGCTACCCCCAATTCAACAATTAGTAGGATTCATACAATCTTTATGCTCATCTTAAATTTATTCTGTACTTCTGTCTGTCCTACACTAAAGTAATTCTGTAGCTGATTTGTGACTGCAGCTTGTGGGGTCAGTTTTTTAACTTCAAAGGCACACCACGGTGGTCTCTCTGGGAATGTGCAAGAATAGGGGGAGGAAATTAATATAATCTGAGGACTAACTTTGTGCTAGTCTCTAGATGAGCTACTTTTCAAACATTATCGTTCTTATCTCATAATTGGAAAAGCAGGTTGCAAACTTGAAACTTTACTTTAGAAATTCCACCAAGAAACGGGGGATTGGATGTTCCAGTGTCTGACTTCCACTACTGGGGTATGTGTTAGGCATAGCAATGGCCCCTCAAGATGTCATGGAGTCCCTGAGTGATGCAAATGGTTAACTTGCTCAGCTGCTAACTTAAAGATTAGAAGTTCAAGTCCACCAAGAAGCACCTTGAAAGAAAGGCCTGGCAATCTACATCTGAAAAATCAGCCATTGAAAACCCTATGGAGCACAGTTCTACTCTGTCACATATGTGGTCACCAGGAGTTAGAATCAACTTCAAGGTAACTGATAAAATGTTCATGCTCTAATCCCTTGACTCAATGAATAGGTTACTTTTCAGGGTAAAATGGAGTATTCAGATATAATTTTGGCTACTGACTTTAAAATAGGGAGATATTCTGGGGTGAGCCCTTTCTATTCACAAGAGCTCTTAAAGGCTGAGAATCCCAGCACAACTAGATGGTGCCTGGCTACCACCACCAACTGCCCTGACAGGGATCACAATTGAGGGTCCCAGACAGAACTGGAGAAAAGTGTACAACAAAATTCTAAATCAAAAAAAAAAAGAAAAAAAAGACCAGAGTTACTGGTCTGACAGAGACTGGAGAAACCCCAAGAGTAAGGCCCCCAGACACCCTTTTAACTCAGTAATGAAGTTACTCCTGAAGTTTGCCCTTCATCCAAAGATTAGGCAGGCCCATAAAATAAAACAAGACTGGGCACACCAGCCCAGGGGCAAGGATAAGAAGGCAAGAGGGGACAGAAAAGCTGGTTATAGAGAATCCAAGGTGGAGAAAGGGAGAGTGTTGACATGTCGTGGGGCTGGCAACAAATGTCACAAAACAATACATGTACTAATTGTTTAATGAGAAGCTAGCTTGTTTCTTCATCTAAAGTACAATAAAAAAATTAAAAAAAAAACTGAGAACCTTCTTTGGCTGCAAGCAGAAGAGAGATATAGCAGAAGAGGAGGCAAGGGAGATGAGACAGATGCAGAGATCAGAGAAATTTAAAGCATAAGAAGGATTTGACTCGCCATTGCTGGCTTTGAAGACAAAGGGGGCCCTGAACCAGGGATTAGGCAGACTATAGAAGTTGACCCTGCCCAACAGCCAAAAAGGAAACAGGAACCTTAGTCCTAGAACCACCTGAAACTGAATTATGCCAACAACCTGGATGCATTTGGAAGTGAATTCTTCCCCGGAGCCTGCAGTAATTAACACAGTCCTGCTGGCACCTTGATTTTATCCCAGTGAGACCCATTTTGGACTTCTAACTTATAGAACTGTAAGATAATAAATGGGTATTGTTTTATGCCACTAAGTTAATGATAATTTCATAAGGCATAATGCAAAACTAATACAGGGGCCCACGTCACTGACGAAGTGGGGATATTTGATAGAATAGAGATGCCTGGTTGCACCTGTGGGCCATGGAACGAAAAGAGATGCAAAGACATCATCTAAGGTTAAAAGAAAGTGGAAACTTGGAAGTGAATGGCAGCGTCTAGACCAAGGTTTTGAACCAGTTCATTCCAGTTCAAACCCCTGATGAGAATTTGCATTTCTGCCCCAGATATACTGAATCAGAATCTACATTTTAGCAATATCCCCAGTTGATTCTTATGTATAATAAATTTTGAGAAACACTAATCTACTAGTGGTTCTCAGAATTGGTCCCTAACCAGCAGCATTAGCATCGCCTGGGAACTTGTTAGAAATGCAAATTCTCAGCAGGGGTTCAACCTGAAGGAGCCTAGACAAAGCTTCAGACACAAAAGGTGCCAGCCTAGATTTCAGAATAGGGTCTGAAGAAAAAGACAGCAAGGATGAAGCAGAGCTGGGGGATGCCAGGTGCCCAGAAAATAACTAATGAAACAGGACCATAAGTTTTGTCCATGCAACAGGAAGAAACTCTTAAAAAGCAGGGCTGGTTTCCATATAAGCAATGCCATGAACATCACCTCCCACACTACTGCCAAACCAGGGACCACAATGAGCCATCCGCATGCTTTGGCTATGAGCATCCCTGCATTAGTGGCTCCTTTTTACTCATCTTAAACTGCTCCACCCTATAGCTGGATAATTTGGCACTTTGCCTTATGATGAAGGACCAAGAAGAAACAAACCTAAGCCCACATTTCCTCCTTCACAGTTGTACAGACAGTCTACAGGCACACGGCTATGGGAGAACAGAGCTCTCAGTCCATGTCCTGCAGTGGAGTCCTTGTTATAAGAGGATGAGATACAGTCACTACTGGATCATCTGGGACAACAAAAGATACAGACCTTGAAGGGCACAGTCTTTCTTCCCATTCTTTACCTGGTCACTTCTGCTCATTTTCAGGGCCCAGTTCAATCAAAAGCTCCTGACCACCCTAAGACTGGATTAACCTCCTGCCTGAGCTTCATGCGTCAGAGGCCTTATCATACTGCAGAATAACTATGCATTTCCACACTCAGTGAATTCAGAGTGGCCATGGAGAACGCTTGGCTATTACTCTATCCTCAGCCCTGCAGGCAATGCCTGGAACATAGTAAGTTTTCATATTTCTTTTGGGTGAAGATTATGTACCTTGTTTTTCTTTTCCTTTGGGTTGTGATCTTGACTATGAGATTTTTCAGTTCCTTATATAAACTGAATGTTGGTGGAGCGACCACACAAGCTTTCCAGGACAGCTTAAGACCAGTTGCTGTCAAGTCTATTCCAAGTCATGGTGACCTCATGTGTGTCAGAGCAGAACTGTGCTCCATAGGGTTTTCAATGGCTGATTTTTCATAAGTAGATCACCAGGTCTTTCTTTTTGAGGTTCTCCTGGGTGAACTCAAATCTCCATCCTTTTGGTTAGCAGCTGAGGGTGTTAACAAGAACAGAGGACGAGCCAGGAACTCCTCGAGGCCAACTTAGACCTAGTTAAATTTTCAGGGGCTCTGTAGGTAGCTTGAGGCATTGGTGGTTTGATGATAGAATCTCATTTTCCATGCAGGAGACCCAGGTCTGATTTCCGACCAACGTACCTCAAGCATACCATCACTCATCTGTAAGTGGAGTCTTGTGTGTTGCTATGATGCTGAACAGATTTCAGCGGAGCTTCCAGACTAAGACAGACTAAGAAGAAAGATCTGGCAATCTATTTCTGAAAATCAGCCAGTGAAAACCCTATGAATCACAATGGTCTGATCCACAACTAATCTTGGGGATGGTGCTGGACCAGGCAGTATTTTGCTCCCTTGTGTAAGGGGCCCTCTTGAGTTAGGGGGATTTGATGACAGCTAACGATGTAGATAACTTAGGCTGACTTTTGGTAGTCCCACTTAATGTGTTGAAGTGAATGGCTTAGCCAACATTTGGGGTCAATTTTATTACCGTTATACAAAATAAAAATCTAACCCATTACCTTGACAAGTACTCAAAAGAAAGTCAAACTATGTGATTACGTTAGCACATATTGATATATAATCAGAGTTCACATGTTACCTGCTTAGTTGTATGTACCATTTTGTCCCTATCCTGCCTTATCAACAAAGAATAACTAAGTACCTTCAATTCACAGCTATAGTTCATATTTCACCTTTCTGGCAATGATGCATCTAAGGCTGGAAATGTTAGCTCTGCTATCAGAAATCTATCAGGGTTCTTGGAAACAGCGCACCTCTGTTTCTCTAGCAGTGTTGACAGCTCTGTGTTAATTGTACACGATGAATGGAGACCATATGGACTTTAAATGCCAAGGTTTGAAATATTCTTTTCTTATCACTTTGAAAGGCTTTTACTTGAAATGTGGAAAGTTCTAAACATTGCTTCATTTCTTAAGAGAAAGAAAAGAGTGAGAAAGAAGTCCTCAGCAAAATGCTATGAGAATGAAAAAAAAAAAATACAAAAACCTTCTCAACACAATGTTTTCACTATCTACTCATCTATAGGCAAAATTAGAGAGGAGCTGGCTCTAATGGACATGAAAGAAAAATAGATTTCAGTTTATTTTACAAAGTGGGAGAAGAAATCCATCTTCCCAGTGATTGTAGTGGAGAAATGGACCAATTAGTTGAGGCAAAAAGAGGAGAGGGGCAAAGAAATATTCATTGTTTTCTCTTTCAAAGAGCCAGCTTGACAATATGTGTTTTTCTTAACTGGCTCTGTGACAGTAATTAGCATAACTCAGGGCTGAGCAGCTCTGCACTATGGGAACTGTCTCCATTTGTCTACATTGTTCACACAAAGGCAAGAGGGGAACATGGTCCGAGGTCGCCCCAGCCTCTGCATCAGGTTAAAGCCATAATGGACACAAATGAGTCTTGTGCTTATTTAAAGTCACCGACAACAGACTCCACAGAAACCCTCGCATACAAATGTCAAATGCCTAGCACATCGGCAGAAGTTCCTTTTACTGGACAAACGGCTTTAAAATACCATCCCCTTTAAAAGCCTGTGAGCAGCCATCCAAGATACTCCACTGGTCGCATCCCTTCAGGAGCAAGGGAGAATGAAGAGAACAGGATACAAGGAAAAGATTAGTCCAAAGGACTAATTGTCCACAGCTACCAAGGCCTCCACCAGACTGAGTCCAGTACAGCTAGATGGTGCCCAGCTACCACCACTGACTGCTCTGACCAGGATCACAGCAGAGGGTTCTGGACAGAGCTGGAGAAGGATGTACAGCATAATTCTAACTCATAGAAAAAAAAAAAAGACCAGATTTACTGGCCTAAAGGAGACTGGAGAAACCCCGAGAGTACGGCCCCCAGACACCCTTTTAGCTCAGTGGTGAAGTTACCTCCGAGGTTCACTATTCAGCCTGGGAGTGGACAGGTAAAACCAAATGAGACTAACGAGGTACAGGAGTCCAGTGAAAAGGGCCAGAAGGCAGAAGGGGACAAGGAAGCCAGTGATAGGGAACCCAAGGTTGAGTAAGGATAGTGTTGATGTGTTGTGAGATTGTTAACCATTGTCATAGGGCAACATGTGTACTAACTGTTAAATGAGAAACTGTTTTGTTCTGTAAACCTTCATCTAAAGTGAGAATAGCAGCACAATTGGAAGAGCGTGGTCGATGTCACTGAACTGTGCGTGTAGAAATTTTTGAAATGGTGTATCTTTGGCTATGCATATTTTCACCAAAAAAAAAAAAAAAGTCGAGAAGGGAGAAGGTTGACATGTTGTGGGGTTGTTAACCAATGTCATAAAACAATATGTGTACTACTGTTTCATGAGAAACTATTTGTTCTGTAAGCCTTCACCTGAAGTACAATAAAAAATAAATAAAAAAAAAATACCATCCCCATTTTGGTACTTAGAGTAGCATAAAACTTAAAGATGGGGAAGACAATCATTAAAAACATTTGTGTGTGGCTATATAAACTCTAGTGCAGCCTCGAGGTCATGGAAAAATATGTGAACAGTCAGTTGGGACCCCCAGGGCTAAGTTACTGACTTTGGTGCTGAAATTCTGAAAAACTCTTGAAGCACTATAGAGCGCCAAAAGCTATCCTGGAGTTTATGAAAATTTCCTCCAGAGTCACATTCATGGGAAACTCTTCCACCTTTAAAATAACAGAATGAAACCAGGTGAAATAAATGGCTTGGGCAAGCTTCCTCTAGAGTTGGAACTCTTGCTCTTAAGCTACCTTTCACATGTGGCATAAATGCTTCAGGGTCAAGAACTCTATTCTTGGCAATATCTTTTTTCTCATAACCATGAGACTGCTAAATGATGGACCCTTAGCTCGCTGAACTATTCACTACGTCCATCTTTGGACCAGTATTGAGCAGAGAGAGAGAGATGCTCATGAGAAACATCTTTGCCCAAGCATAGCTGGAATGAGTGCACAAGCTGAGGTTCACTCTGTTTAATTGTGACCACACCACACATAAAATAGCCATCATATTTGCTGAATTTGCCCTTTCACTCAATCATTTATTCATCCATACCTTTAAATATGTATATATATACCGATCGCCTATCTTTTGCCAGGCACCGTGCTGGGTGCAAGGGGAACATCAGTGAAGGAGACAGTCACAGTCATGCAGCATATAAATTAGCAGGTGAGTTGATGATTAAACAAGAGATTTTGATAGAGAATGTGCTATAAGGGATCATTCCAGAACGTCCAATCCTAGTCTAGGTATCATGAAAGTTCTCCAAGAAGAAATTACGGTATTTTTTCCATAAACAATGCGCCCACACATATACTGCGTAGAAATGATGAAATGAAGTAAAACAGTTCTGGAACAGCATGCTTGTGCATGTCTGGTGACATTTCCAGATGTAAATTTCTACTTCATTCACCCATCCTCCCATATTACAGGTAAATCATATAGTTTCTGTTCATTTGCTTTAATCTCCTGCTTTTGTGTAATATAAAATCAATACCCACTTTAAATGAAATTTCCATGTGATTAGACATGGAAATTGAAATCAGCAACATGTAAAAAAAAATTAGCCTAGCATGCTTATGAAAATAACATGTGGGGGGTTGCACAGTTGGCAAAAATGTATAATGCACGTATTATTTGAGTAAAATATGGTACATGTAAGCAATGGATAGTTTGGAGTTCGCCAAGAGAAAGAGGGTAAGATGAAGGAAGAAAATTTTCCAGGATGAGAGAGGACTGGAAACATGGGAAGGCTGACAACTAGAAAAAGTAGTTGGTTTTAAATATTGGAAGAAATTCAATATGGTCCTCTTTTCAAGCAAGAAGACTAGAGTTGTAATGTCTATTTAACTCCACAATTAGAGACTAGTAGACACTGAGTAAATATTTATTGACTGAAGAAGTGCATTAGTTATCTATTGCTTTGTAATAAATTACCCCAAAATGTAATAGCTTATCTCACATAGTTTCTGAGGGTCAGGGATCCAGGAGCAGCTCACGTGGGTGGTTCTGGCTTAGGGTCTCTCATGAAGTTGCAGTCAAGATGTTGGCTGGGGCTGCCTCATCTGAATATCTGACTAGGTTGGAGGATCTTCTCCCAAACTTACTCATATGGCAGTTGGCAAGAGGCCTGAGTTTCTCTTTGGCTGCTGGATGGTGGCCTCAGTTATTTACAATGTAAGCTGCTCCATAGGAACAGCAGCTGGCTTTCTCTAAAGCCCATAAAGCAAGAAAGTAGGGGGAGAGAGAGAGAAAGAAAATCCACAGAGTCTTTTGTAACCTACCCTCAATGTGACATAGCATTCCTTCTTCCATATTTTATTGGCTACACACACACACAGACACACAGACACACACAAATCAAACCTGTTGCCATAGAGAGTAGAACTGTGCACCATAGGTTTTTTTCTTTGCTGTAATCTTTCCTTTTTTTTTTTTTAATTTCATTTTGTTTTTGCTGTTGTGGAGAATACACACAGTGGAATATATACCAGTTCAACAATTTCTACATGTACAATTCAGTGACATTGATTACACTGAGTTGTGCAACCATTCTCATCCTCCTTTTCTGATTGTTCCTCCCCATTAACATAAACTCACTGCCTCCTGAGTTTTCTGTCTAATCTTTCGATTTGCTGTTACCAGTTTGATCCTATACAGATAGATCTTAAAAGAGCACAATGCTCATGGCAGACATTCTTTACTAGTTAAGCTATTATTTGGTTTTAAGATGACTTCAGAGGATATTTTTGGTTTAAGGATTAAGGTTTAAAGATTATCCCAGGGCAATAGTTTCAGGGGTTCATCTAGCCTCCATGGCTCCAGAAAGTCTGAATTCTATGATAATTTGAAATTCTGTTCTAAATTTTCCCACCTTTGATCAGGGTTCTTCTGTGGAATCTTTGATCAAAATGTTCAGCAATGGTAGCCTGGGACTATCCAGTTTTTCTGGTCTTATGTCAAAGGAGGCAGTTGTTCATGGAGGCAATTAGCTACACATTCCATTTCTTCTTCCTATTCCTGACTCTCCTTCTTCCTCTGTTGCTCCAGGCAAGTAGAGACCAATTATTGTCCTTGGATGGCCACTTGCAAGCATTTAAGACCTCAGGCACTATGCAGAAAACTAGGAGGAGGTAGAAGCACTAAACTCTATTCTAGGCCAATTAACCGGATGTCACAAGAAATCATGACCTTAAATTTCCAAACTAAGGAACCAAATCCTATGAGGTGTTTGGTTGTACATAAGCAGCCTCAGCAGCTACTCTTTTTTTTTTTTTTTCCTGTCATTGTTGGAAATGTGTCTATCACACAACTTTTATCTTGGCTGTAATCTTTACCAAAACAGATCACCAGGCTTTTCTTTCCCGGTGCCACTAAGTGGGTTCAAATTGCAAACTGTTAGGTTAGTAGCCAAGGAACATAGACTAAGCTAATAGTGTGGGAGAGTTCACACAAGGATGTGAATACCAGGACACAGGGATCATTGGAGGCCATCTTGGAGGATAGCTACTTTAAATAAGGAGTAAATTAAAAAAAAAAAAAAAGAACAAACAAAACCGTGAGAACTATAGTAGAAGCAACATAACCTGGAAAATTAATGATGGTGCATTGTTTTGTGGAAATGATCTTCTAACTTTCCTGTTGCTAGGCATCCAATGACTAAGTATTACCTGCCAAATTCAGGGCCACACTCAGATCCTGATTTTCAATGCTCGGCTCCCAAGCAATCTTTCCTTGACTGTCTTGAGATTCCCCCATGCAAACCAGGCTAGTCAGGCTGCTTCCTGTGTCTAGACTCCCAAGTTAATATTTTTCCCAGGTGGTTCTCTCCTCCTGGAGAGACCATCCTTCTCTCCCCAGGCTCCATATGTCCAATTTTTACACATCTCAAATGCTATTTATTTATGGACACTTTCCTGATCAGACTCAAATTCCCAAAATGACTTTCTTTCCCCACCTCTCAAAGTCCTTTGTATCTTCTCTTTGGCATTTGTGTTTTGTTTCACATGATAATTATTTATGTACTTGATATATTCCCTAATAAAGTTTAACTTTCCTGAAACAACAGAATGTCACATTCCTTTGTATCCCATACAGACCCAGGGCTGTGTATGAAGACTTCAATTTGTCATTATCTGATTATCTTTCCCGCATTCTTTGTGTGACTTTTGGACACTAACCGGAACCTTCTGGGTCCATACTGGTCAGGGTTTAGTTTTTCATTATGACACAGAAAAGATTCACATATATGTCCCAACTCTTGCTCTTTAAATGGTCCAGCATATCCTTGTGATATTCTGCTGAAAACACAAAAACCCAATTTCTTCTCTATGTTATCTGACTTCCAGCCTTGACTCACCTCGTTCCTAGCTTTCAACTTGCTTAGACTTACACACGCAAGTCCTTAGGCAGTTTGGCCCCGATACATGACCCTGTTTTAGGGATGCTTTTCCATCTTTGGCACACTGTTTAGCAGTCCCAGAACCCTGGCTCCCTGCATTAGAGCAGTGAGAAAGAGATTCCTATCCCAGGCTCCTGGGATCACTACCAAATACATCAGCATGCCACTACAAATAATTCTATATATTTGTATCATTCTATTTAGTTTACAGAACTCTTCCACAGTCATTAACTTACAACAGTAACAAAAACCCACATCTGACACATTCTTTTTCTCATTCGGACTCATGGCAACCTCATGATTGCAGAATGGAACTGTGCTCCAGGGTTTTCTAGGCTGTGACAGTTCAGAAGCAGATCGCCAGGCCTGTCTTCTGAGGTGCTTCTGTGTAGGTTCAAACAGCCAGTCTTTTGACTAGTAGTTGAGTGCTTAACTGTTTGTGCCACCTAAAATCTTATGTGACTTGTTGAAGATCACAGAATTATCAAATGATGGAATCAAGAATTACGTCCAGATTTTCTGATACCAATTCTAGTGTTGTTTCTATATAACTACAACTCTGTATCCACCTGACCTTAAAATTCTCATATCAATGTGGGCCAAGTTTAGTTTGGGGTCTTTGCCCTTTCTACATACTACACATCAGCCTGTCAGGAGAGCTGGCCTAGAGTCAGAGGTTTTAATGATCTTCTGCTCACAGTTGTCACTGGTAGGTAAGGAAGCAAGGCACACCTGCAGCAGGTGCAAAATCAGCCAAGGTCTCACTGAAGCCACGTTAAGACAGGAGCGGAGAAGCATATCCCATAGCTTACACCAGCAAAATCAGGAACTGGGGTAAAATGCTGAAGTTTCCATGGCCTTGTTGCCTAAAAGCCAGGTTTGACCTTTGCTAACTTATCCCTGAAGGACTTAGGTTTTCTGCTCAGATCTAGCTGCTAAAACTCACTCTGCTTTGTCCTGTCACTTCCTTGGGACAAAGTCTTGTACCTGTCTGTAGCTTTCTTTGTACTTGCCAGATCCCAGTACAGACTTAGGGCGACCTCCATGTCGCCTGAGCCTCTTACCCTGGTGTGAAAATGGCGTGGGGGCTGCATCTGACCTCCTCTAACTTCACAAGGAGGAAGGAGAATCAAGATCAACAGCCCAAGGCTGATTTCTATGAGGCAAAGTTCAGACATACTTCCTCTCTTCTCTGTCTTTACCAATTCTGTCACCAACTATCCCCCCCACAGCACTCTACTTCTCTGCTAGCTTCAATGATTCATTGCAATGGTCACACAGAACTCACAGAAAATACTCACAATTATGCAGTTATTAGGGAAATAACAGGTTACAATTCAGGTTCAGGAACACTCAGGATACAGTTCTTCCATCAGAACTGCCTCTTCCCAGCCATGCTACAGGCACGCCTCTCTTTAGCCCTTTAGCCTCTGCCCTCTAGGACAAGTGTTACAAAGTTTTTTCAGTCTGCCGATATATGCCA
Source organism: Trichechus manatus latirostris (assembly GCF_000243295.1). Classification (NCBI taxonomy): domain Eukaryota; kingdom Metazoa; phylum Chordata; class Mammalia; order Sirenia; family Trichechidae; genus Trichechus; species Trichechus manatus. Next base: position 184,754 of record NW_004444254.1, read on the forward strand.
GAAGGCACCATACTCAGTCAGCAAGCCTCCTGTCCATAGGCATTCAGCTTTCTCGCTCCATGGGCTGGAAAGCCCACTGCGCCATCTCCTGCTGGACTCTCCCGTCGGTCTCTCCTGCTGCCAGTTTCTCTGTCACCACTTCTTTTTGTCTTCAGTGTTACATCTCTCTCTCTTGGACTCCTGGTTCTAGGAGCTTCTCAGCGCAGATATCCTGGGTCCAAAGGACAAGCTCTGCTCTTGGCCTTTCTTCCTTGGTGGTTGAGAGATCTTCTCTTTGCTCTGGAATTGGCTATCTTTATAAGCCTAGTGGGATGGCAAAACAGACCAGTTCCCCTTGTGGGCTACAATTACCTTATTCGCACAGTCCCACCCAATCAGTTGGGTGGGAGTTACAAGACCATGGCAAGAAAGGCCACATAAAAGCAATTCATTGTACTGCAATCGGGAACCATGTCTCCTACTAGAAGCACTGGCACCACCAGGCACAAGTCAGGGACTCTGGATTCCTGGTAGGGGATTAAAGATATTGACAGACTCTCAGCCTAGGTATTGGTGGATACATGTTGGATCATTCAGACCTTGGTTCAAATCCTATCTCTCACACTTGGTAGCTATGAACTGTCCTCACTGTAAATATAATACTAGACTCCTCACTACTGAGTTGTTAAGCACACTAAAGAAGATAATGTATATGAAGTAAATTAGGCTACTTGGCACACGTAAGATTTATAATCAGTGTTTGTTTTACCATCTACTTTCCCTGTTCCTTTGTACTTACCCTAAACAAGTATACATCTCAAGGAGAAGTGTGGATTCCCTGGCAGATGAGCATCAGGGAGGGCCCAAACTGTGAGTGATGGAAGGTCAGAAGTTCTTTGACCTGGGGGTAACCTATGTGCCCTTCATGAATTAGGTTTCCCCTGATTCTAGAACAAGAAAACTATAATGTCAGGAAGAACATCTGTCCAATGACTCTGGTGAGGCTGGAGCAGAGACAATTCCCAACCCCCATAGCTGTTGAATGCCTTTTTTCTACTTCTTTGCCCAGGACTCTGGGGTAAGAGATAAGAGTGATAATATGGTAGGACTTTAGTCTGATAGAGAAGTGGCCCTCAGTCTTTCCTTTGGAGCTGTGTAGGCGTAATGCTTGGTGACAAAGGTAACATATTAGGAATAGTGGCCCTTCCTCCCTGCACAGAGCATTGTGCAAAAATACTGAAGTTCTCCTCCCACATCCTCCAGACAACACAGGCCCCAGTGGAGCATCATTCTCATTAGTTACTCTCATACAGATGGGTTTTAGTACAAATGCAAAACACAAACTCCATCCCAAGGGGTTAAGCCTAAGAAACTGACAATGTAGAAATAGGCACAATACTGAGGATACATGCAGAAAAATAATGATGTTAATGCCATGTTTCTCATTAATACTATCTAATTTTTATGCTAAGGTATCAGTAGGGATAAGGTGGGATAATTGAAGGTGGGCCAAAATAAAGGGTTCCAATAAAGAAGCAGGGCCTAGACTGCTCTCCTATGTCTGTAGGAGCAGAAGAGGCATGTGGTCTAGGTAGGGTGGGAATCCAGGTGAGCTGGGTAGGCCAGGAAGGCTGATTTCTGTCCCACGAGAGGAGTTAAGTCAAGATTTTTGTAGTTCTTCAAGCCTGGGGCAAACTGATCCCAATCAGGTGAATTCTGATCCTGGATAAACCATTGTTTCATACTCTAGCCATTATTTTCTAACTTATAACTTATTTCCCAATTACCTTTCAAAGAAGCAAGTATTTTTCACCTTTTCTCTATAAGTTTGAGTTATTTTAGGAAACAAAATAATAGTGGTTAAAATATGATAGAGTTTAGTTTTCTTTCATGTCCTGGAGTTCTTAGATGTGGCGGTGCAAAATCAAGAGGTGGTATGGAAGTTATCAGGGCCCCGAGTCCTTCCACTTCTGAGCTCTTCACTTACATGGATGTGACTCTCATCCTCATGGCCCAAGATGGCTACAGAGCTCCAATCATCACACCTGTGTTCTAGGTAGTAGGATAAAGAAAAGGATGATGAAGGATGCATCCCCTTATTCAAGAAGAATTTTGAGAAGTTTCCCTTATTTCTGCTTGCATTTCTGTCTTAGCTCAGATTACATTAGGAACAGACCCAGAGAGAAGGATTCAAGTGCTATTTAGAAAGTGTCAAGTACAGCAGGATGGAAGTTAGATGATATCAGGAAGGGAAACTAGCCAGCAGGTGGTATATTATGAAGGCAGTGATCCTAGTGGACATTTGGAGCACAACTGGCAAATAAATTCTGGGCAACGGTGCAAAATTCACAACTTAAAAATGATCCCACCCAATGGGTGAGAACGGGCGAGAAAGCTGGGGTATGTGTATACCACCCCAAGGAGTCATTCATTGAGGGCTGTTCTTGACCATGTTAATTGGCACTTCCAGTCCGCCACATGCAGGCAGTAGCCTTCCACAGTTCTGGGAAGAAACACCTGCAGGCCCAGAGATGCAGACACTTGGCTATTGAAGCCCCCTGCAACATTTGGGATAATGTATGTGGGGCACCAACAGCTTCAGCTACAATCTTATGGGCCAGAACTTAATCACATGGCTATACCTCGATGTAAGTGGTTGGGAAATGTGGTCCTTTATGTGGGTTCATTGCTGCCACCTCAAATACAGGGTACTGTTCTAAGGTGGACACAGACAATGGACTTTCATTAAGCAATTGCAGTCTCACTTAGCAAACTGTGCCTCAATTATATTTCCTAAAGACTATTAGTGAATGAATTAGATTTGTATTTCTAAGTGCGTTGATTTATCAAGGCTTTACTTCTTACATCTAGGAATGAATTCATTCTGCCTTTCCTGTAGAAATACTTCCAGTCGCAGAACGGAATAGGCATTTCATTAATAAATATTAATCTTTTGATTTGAAGCTTATCATTTAAGTAGTTTAATTGTTAGCCTTCTATTTCTAGCCCTAAAATATTCTACTGAGGCACAAACAAGTGTCATGCTTATAATTCCTGGAGGTTTGATCTATCAGGTAAATCAGGACCCAGGACATGTATTTACAAGTAGTTGGGAAGAATTCAAAGAACAAGCCCTTATAAAAGAGCATCAATCATGAAGAGGCAAGAGTGATGCGTTCTGCTCTGCAATTGCTAAATGACCCCAAGGAGTAATGGGGGACACTGGATGTACTCAGGTGTAAATTGATTCAAGGAGATATAGACCATCTTCCATGGTGAGGAAGTAAGAACAAGCTAACGGTAATACTGACGATAAGGCATGAGAGTGACAGAAGGTAGCCAGAAAAGACAGAGTAAACCCTTCCAGAGAGGGTACACTAGCTGAAGTCAAAACATCTCAGGCAGTACAGCTATGAGTTCTCTCGTAATCTAAAGTATAAGGAGTCACTGAATGGCATAGTTAAGCTGTCGGCTGCTAACTGAAAGGTTGGTGGTTTGAATCCACCCAGAGGCACCTTAGAAGAAAGGCCTGGTGATCTACTTCTGAAAAATCAGCCATTGAAAACCCTCTGGATCACAGTTCTACATGGGGTTGCCATGAGTCAGAGTCTACTTGATGGCAATTGTTTTTCTTTTATTTTTTTCCTAGATCACAATTGACTCCTAAAAACCTTTATCTGAAAGCACATGATAGATTGCAATAATGGGATCATCAAAGATCAGGAGGGAACTTGGGCTTATAAACAAGTGCTTTCTTATATACCGTTATATCATCAGTATTTCACATAGTACTTGACACATAAATCAACAAATACCTGTTGAAAAATGAATGAGTAGTGAATTTCCAGGTGTCTCAAGTCTCAAGGACTAGCAAGGTGCTTTGGAAAGTAGACAGATGAGGGTAGATGGCAACTATGCTATTTACGTAGGTTTTTTTTCTTTTTTTCTTCTTACAGAAGGTAATTCTGAATAAGTCCAAAATAAAACTACACATTTGGAATTTTCTGTGATATTTCACCTTTGTGATAGTCATCAGTTCCCTTCACCAAAAATTCCCAGCTCTTCACCTGTGAGGTACATGGTGGCCTGGAGTCAGATGGAGTCATGTGATTAGTTCCAGCCAATAAGCTGTGAAGGAGCCCTATTGGCACAAATGGCTAAGCGCTCAGCTGCTCAAGGAAAGGTTGGTGGTTTGAACTCACCCAGACACTTTGTGAGAGAAAGTCCTGGTGATCTGCTTCCATAAAGATTACAGCCAAGAAAACTCTATCGGGCAGTTCTACTCTGTCATGTGGGGTCATTATAAGTCAGAATCGACTTGACAGCACCCAGCAACAACAATAAGCTGTGAGCAGAAGTAAATTTGTGACTCAGCTGGACACTTCGTTGCCCACATGAGGCCTTCCAGAGCTTTCTTTCCCTCACTCACAGCTACCAACAGTGTTCCACAGAGTGGCTGTCTTGTCAACCTCGACTGAAGTGAGAGTGATACAGAGCAGAGCCCCCAGCCAACACACAGTGGTTATGTAGCGTGACGAAAAATAAACGCTGTTGTTTTAAACCATAATATTTTGGAGTTGTTTGTTGCCACAGCGTAATCTAACCTATCCTGACTGATTCCACCCTGGGGAGAGTTTATCAGACTTTCAGCACATTCCCTCTGCTGTGCACTGCAAATTCTATTTCTCCCACAGTCCTTTCCTTCTTTCACTTCCGTTTTAGAAAGCACTGTATTTTTACAAAAATAATGCTCACCTTCTACATTTGTTTGTCAACCTTGCCCTCCCCTCTCCTCCCTCGAGGTATTTTCATAAGCTCTTGCTATGCCAACATTTTTTTACATGTTGCTGTAAAAAAATTAGCATAGCATGCTTACAAAAATACCTGGGGGGCTGGGGGAGGGCACGGTTGGCAAACATAGAAGGCACACATTGTTTGTATAAAAATACTGTAATCTGTTTATTTCCCTAAGAAAACCCTTTATTTGGGTATAAGAACTCTTTTGTCTGACAATGTCACAGGAAGAAAATCTTCTGCAGAAAACTGATCCTCTTTCCTTAGAACTTCCTGTGTCCACAGCAAAGAACGCATGTTTCTGACAGATATCAAAGCACCTGTGTCCTGCTATCCTTCCCGACCACTGACTGCTGGACTGATTAAAGGCTCACAGGAACTTCATCTGAAAATCAGAAACCATTCCTACCCATGTGTGCAGATTACACAAACGCTGGTTCCTGGGAATCCACAAAATTATATGTTACAGTCTACACTACGGGGGATATAGGACCACCTTCCTTGCCCCTAAGGAATTTATAGTGGGATTGATGATCACAAATATAACAAAAAGCAATTACATAAAAAATGGTGTAGTGCTGGCCAAAGTAGAATTGGAATTCAGAAAATGGGAGATGAATCTTCCCTTAGCTGAAGCTATGGAGAAGAAATGGGCATTTATTACAATTAGTACTGGCTAAAGTTAAGACAGTAATAGAAATATAACAGTGTGGAATAAGACAGATGGATACTTCCGAAGCCACTTCAAATTCTGACTTGCACCAGATGATCCCGATACCCTGATATGCCAGTTGTTGTGTAAAGGGCTGTGAGTGATGGAAGGATAAGGATTGCTGCCTTTCCAGTGGATCCTTCCAAAATTGCTTCATGAGCACTTGGCGCTGCTCCCAGCTCCACTCTGAATACTACAAGAGGCAGTTTTTCCTAGTGGAAACCTCATTTGCAAATTTAGTTTAATTCTGTTTCAATGCTGGCGGCCGTATGCTTATCAAAGAATAAAAAGGAGGCAAGAAGAAGCCGGCTGTCCCCAAACCATTGTGCAATCTTTCCTTTTTGCATCTGGCTCTTTCCTGCCTTCATTCTTCCATCCTCTTTTATAATATTATTCTTCATGTGAAATCTTCATTGACACCTGAATCCACTATTACCTGGGAAGATTTTCTTCTCTCAATTTTATTATGCTCAGAGTGTTGCTAGGATTACATTTGTTTTATTTGTGCCTGTTGATATTTTCCTAACTTGATTTTTGAGAGTTTTATTTTTTTAACTCTAATGTGGTCCCTGGGACAGAATGAAATGGTACTGCCAGATAAATTGATGAATTTGAGGAGGCAGTTGCCATGGAAACCACTTCAGTTTTGATGATGGAAGATGATGGCATACCTTCTGGAAAGAACTTGAAACAATAAGGACACTTGATACTTTCTACGGTAGGCAGCAACGGGCCTAGAATTGAGTTCCCAAGCAGAGTACAGAGGGGCAGCCTCTTGAATTTCTATTTTACACACTATGCCTCCTCCCATCTTTATTATTATTATTTTTTTTTTAAAGAAACAGTGACTTGCTGATCTTTATCTTGTAAGCGTTCAGTGCCTGGAAACACAGTATTGGTCAAAGGAAATGGAGTAGTTCAAAGCAAGTTTCCCGGAGGATAAGACTTTATCCAGGTTAGGAGGTCAAGAATGGGGTTGTAAATGGGGTTCGTTTACATAATAGAAGTCTGGATATCTTGTTTTCCAATCTGTCTGCTTCTGTTGCATCAGACTTCAACTACTGTTAGCATGCATCTGGCTTCTGGTTCACTTCAGATAGAAACAGAGAACAAAATAATAAATGGTGGAATTAATCTTAAGAGATTCTCATAAGAGCAAAGTAGGGCCTCCATATTTTCCTTTGGCTGCTGTAAGGAAAGCCCAAAACACCAGATTACTGTTGTCAGAAGGTCTTGAGGTTCCATAAGATTTGCAAATTGTATGTGGTCACTGCCCACTGAAAGACTTAGGGAAACTGAGTTTCCATCCAGCTGTGACAGTAAATTGTTGCTTGATTTTAGACAACGCACTTCACCCTGTTGGGCCTCAAGGGACAATTTCAATGAAGAGTTTGAACTGGAGTCACAGATGTTTTTCAAATTATGTTGTTCTTAGTTGTTATTGAGTCGGCTTCGACTCATGACAAACCCATGTACAACAGAACAAAACATTGCCTGGTCCTGTGCAGTCTTCATGACTGTTGGTGTGTGAGACCATTGTGGCGGCCATTGTGTCAATCTATCTCATTACAGGTTTCCCTCACCTTCGCTGGCCCTCCACGTTAACAAACATGATGTCCTTCTCCAGCCATCAGTCCTTCCTGATAATGCATCCAAAGTAAGTGAGTCAAAGTCTTGAGGGATATTCTGTGATTCAGAGGGTTTTCATTGACTAATTTTCAGAAGTAGATTATCAGGCCCTTCTTCCTAGTCTGTCTTAGTCTGAAGCTCCACTGAAACCTATCTATAATGGGTGACCCTGCTGGTATTTGAAATACTGGTGGCATAGCTTTCAACATCATAGACACACACAAGCCACCACAGCACAATAAACTGACAGACAGGTGGTGGTTTCAAATAATAGAGGTTATAAAATAAAGTTCAGCTTTGCAATTTCTGCTTATAACTAGCTGTGTATCTTTCTCATTAAACTATATTCTTGGGTTATTTTTCTTCCCATCTATATTTGCCCCTGGCCAGGGAACAGTATACAATGCTTTTCCCCAAAGACTAACTTCCTTTTGACTCTGCAAAGACAATCAAACAGAAAAGCAATCATGAGAAACACTAATTGTTTGAGGGCTGAAAACACACCAAAGTGAGACTCTGTTTAAAAGATTTACAAACAGATTTACACCAGCCAGGCCATTGCAAAATGAGAAATTGACTCCTAGGATTGACGTATAGATCTCAGGGATGGTTTGGCTTCATATTATCTGCCTTTTGAGAAACTGAGACATGCCAATTTAGTATTTTGCTATTGCTGACTTTGAGGAGGCCTGCTGCTACAATTGACCTGTTGAGTTGCCTGTACTATAGACTGTCATTATCTCACCACAGACACAACAGTCCAGCTAATCTGGTTGTCAAGAAGATTGACATATGTTTGGCACGGCCCAATAGCCAGCCAATTATATACAGTTTTCTGTGCCGTTATTCTTACATAGTTAGTTTAACTATAATGCTTATTTTAAAAATGTGGATTTGTCCCAACATAATTAGTATATTAACAAACAATTTGAACATAATGTGATTTTCACATTTGTTTATGTGTGATTTTGTTCACATTCACAGAAATCACAAGGTGAATGCAGAAATCTGCACTCAACTGAAGTGAGTCACGTAAGAATACGTAACACACACACACACCTTAAGCATCTACCAGCTGCTTCAGTTCACCATCCACTTCTGGTGTTATAACCTTCTGTCTGATTTCAGATAACCCTTCTTCTATCACTTCACAATAACTCATGAGCTGTCACCCTTCTCATGCTTAAGTCTATAAGCAAACTTCAGGTGCTTTTCAAGGTAAAGTGCCATATTTGTTGTTGTCGCTGTTGCTAGGTGCCATCAAGTTGGTTCTGACTCACAGAGACCCTATGTACACCAGAATGAAACACTACCCGGTCCTGAGCCACCCTCATAATCTTTGCTGTGCTTGAGCCCATTGTTGCAGCCACTGTGTCAATCCATCTCGTTGAGGGACTTCCTCTCTTTTGCTGACCCTCTGCTTTACCAAGCATGATGTCCTTCTCCAGGGACTGGTCCCTCCTGATAACATGTCCAAAGAAGGGAAAACAAGGCTCACCATCCTCGCTTCTAAGGAGGATTCTGGCTGTACTTCTTCCAAGACAGATGTATTCATTCTTCTGGCAGTCCATGGTATATTCAATAGTCTTCACCAAAATGTCACTTTGAGGACTAAGGTACACCTGACCCAAGCCATGGTATTTTCAGTTAACTTATATGCATGTGAAAGCTGAACAATGAACAAGGAAGACCAAAGAAGAATTGATGCCTTAGAATTATGGTGCTGGAAAAAAATATTGAATATTTATTGTAGTATTTGCATATTTGTTAGCCATTTAACGTGTAAAATTATGCTACCATTTTTATTAGAGTCTTATCTTTTTTTCTTTTTTAATGTGTCACTGACAAGTTTTTGAGTATTTTGTCCCTAATCCCATTTATCCCATAAGCCCTGTGGTTTTCACTGAACAATTTTGCATAGCATTGTCTAATAGTTTTCTCTTGCTGCCATAACAAATAGCCCCAAATTTAGTGGCTTAAAACAACATAAATTTAGTATTGCATAGTCTACGTAGGTCAGAAGTCTAGGCATAGCAGTGCTTAGCTGGGTTCTCTGCTAAGTACGCACAAGACTGAAATCAAAGTATCAGGAGGGCTGGGCTCATATGCAGAAGCTCTTGGGGAGGAATCTTCTTCTAGGATCATTCAGGTAGTTGGCAGAATTCAGTTCTCGAGGATTGTGGGGCTGAAGTCCTTGTTTCCTTGTTGGCTGTTGAACAGGGGTTGTTTTCTGCCTCTAAAACCCACCTGTATGCCTTGTCTCACAGCTCCCTTCATCTTCAAAGGAAAAAACAGAATGTGGAATCCTTCTTGTGCTTTGAATCTCTCTGATCTTCTCTTCTATTGTATCTTCCCGATGTCCTCTTTTTCCTTCAACTAGGAGAAACTCTTCTTTTAAGGGCCCATGTGGTTCTATTGGATCCACCCAGATAATCCAGGATAATCTGTTTTAAAGTCAACTGATTAGTAACCTTAATTACATCTTCAAAGTCCCTTCTTTCACGTAGCATAGCATATTCAGAGCAGGGGGTGAAGGTCACAGGGAGGGTCAGAATTTTGCCTACCACACACATTGACTTTAAGGAACGCATATGTCATGTTATAGCAGAATTAATTTTATTTTTGAATCATCTTTCATCCTCATAGCCTTCCCTAGTCTCTTTTTCTCCTGTCTTTATATTGTTGGAGTTTTTCAAGGTTCACCCTTTACCTTCCTTTCTTTGCCCTCTCTAGCACTAGTACTTATCTTTGTTTTTTTTTGAGTGAGAGACCTTGGAGAATATAATAAAAGCTGTGGTCCATTTCCTCAGACAAATGCAAATACACATAACATTTCACAGGTTTCCCAGACCCTCCTGCAGCCCTTTCATGGAACTCCTGCAATATAATGTTTCCCTCTGCCATCTTATGGGGTATGATGACTTGGATGTAACTAACTGCTGTGTGTCATATAAAGTGCAGCACACATTCTGTTTACTACTTTATCTAATGCTCATGGCAAAACCATGAGGATGATTTTTTTTTTCACATTTAACCCATAGCTTTAAAGAAGTTTAGTGTTTTTTTCCAGTTACATGGCTCTTAGGTGATGAACCCTACCACTCATCTACCACTTTGTCATATAGCGGTAGCCTGCGTGTTACTGTGATGCTGAAAGCTATGCCACTAGTATAGCAAATACCAGCAGGGCCCACTCATGATGGTCAGGTTTTAGTGGAGCTTCCAGACTAAGACAGACTAGGAAGAAATGACTGGAAATCTACTTTGAAAATTAGCCATTGAAAACCATATGGATCACAATAGAATATTGTCTGATAGAGTGCTGAAAGATGAGCTCCTTAGGTTGGAAGACACTCAAAATACACAGTGGCCTCAAAAGCGGACTCAAACGTATTTAAAAAAACCAAAACAGACTTACACTAGACTAGTTGAGATTGGAGGACTCCCAGAGACTATTGCCCTTCAAACCTTGAGCTGAAACTAACCCCTGAGGTCACCATGTAGCTAAATAAAAATTGGCTCAAAAAATAATGAATATCACCTGTAAGTACTGTGCTCCTTTAAAAAATCATCTATATGAGACCGAACAGTCAACAATTTATTTAAAACAAAGATGAGAATATGAGGGGGCAAGGAAACTAGGTTAATGGAAACAGACCAACCACAACAGAAATAATGAGAATGTTCATGCATTGTGAAGAAAGTTACCAATGTCACTGAACAACTTGTGTAGAAATTATTGAATGGGAAACTTAACTACTGTGTAAACCTTCACTGAAAACACAATAAAATATTACTTTTTTAAAAAAATGGACTCAAGCATATCAACGATCATGAAGATGGCACAGGACTGAGCAACGTTTTGTTCTGTTGTACATTGGGTCACCATGCGTTGGTGCCAACTTGATGGCACGTGACAACAACAGGAGATGGACCAAAAATTCAAATCCAGTGTTCCCATGACCTAAAACTCCTGGCTTTAAATATTAAATCACTACAGATCATGCAGAAACCGCATATCTAGCCCTAGTCTCTGTCTTGATGGCCAATCCAACCCACTCTCCCCACCTTGTACAACACCAACTTCTCTCTCCATTTATCTTGCTATTTTGTCCAGTTTTATTGCTGTCATACTCATCTTACACATAAGAAAAACTTACAGAAATTCACTTCGATTCTCCTTCACCTTTCATGTAATAAATTAACAATCACCACACTCCTTCTAATATCCACCATCTTGTTCCATGGCAGACTTCTGCTTATTTTTAAAGAAACAGAAAAATGTCATTGCTTCTGTGAGGTATTCTCTAATTCTACTATAGAGAAGTATTCCCTACTCCCTCTTAAAAATACCTCTTGTATGTTGTTGTTAGTTGCGGTCAAGTCAGCTTCCACTCATAGTGACATGTACAACAGAGCAAAACATTGCCTGCTCCTGCACCGTCTTCACCATCACTGGTATGCTAGAGTCCATTGTTATGTCCACTGTGTATTTTAAGTGCCGTCCAACCTAGAGGCTCATCTCTATATCTATTATGATCTATAAGGTTTTCATTAGCTACTAATTTTTGGAAGTAGATCTCCAGGTCTTTCTTTCTACTCTTAGTCTAGAAGCTCCACTGGAACCTGTTCACCATGGGTGATCCTGCTGGTATTTGAAATACCAGTGGCATAGCTTACAGCATCATAGCAACATGCAAGCCACCACAATATGACGAACTGATAGACAGGAGGTAGATCCCTTAGTATTAAAATACTTCTGCTATAACACTTATCTACTGTATAATAATTATTTGTATCTGTCACAAACTGAAATTGAAGTGAGTATTCCCACAAGTAAAAGGTCTATCTCTTAATTATTATTGTACTATTCCTTTTTAGCACATTGTCTGGAATATAGTGTGAACTCAGCAAATATTTGTTAAGAACACTGAATTAAATTAAATTTAGATAGAAACTGCAAGAACACAAGGGTTGAGTGAGAACAGTCTGACATTTTTTCAACAAATATATCTTAAGATACCATCCCAATTAAAACAATGGGATAAAAGGACAAAATGATGATAGACTTAACCCATTTTAGGAAGTAATTTTTTTCCACATGAAGAGTTTTCTAACTAACTAGCTTAATACTTGGTGCCATATAGGAAGGGTGATTCCTTATGTAGAACCCTCTAGTACTCCTTGCCAAGGACCCCTGGTTGCTCAGTGGTTAAGTGGTTGTCTGCTAACCAAAAGGTCAGCAGTTCGAACCCACTAGCTATTGGATTGTGAAGAATGGGAGAAAGATGAGGTAGTCTGCTTCCTTAAAGATTACAGCCTTGAAAACGCTATGAAGCAGCTCTCTTCTGCCCTATATGGTCGCTATGAGTCAGAATCGACTTGATGGCAATGGGTATAGTACTCCTAACCCATTCCAGAGAACTGGACACTTTCTTCATTATCAATTTTCCACAACAACTAGTTTTCAGAAATATCAATAAATGGAATCCATTTACCGAGAAGCAAACTACTTATCTCCTCTGCAAATGACTCTAATCCTACAAGAGTCAGTCAGTGTGGCATTGATGGGTTTCAGAGGGGCTCTGGTGTATCTTAGTCTCATGTCATGAACTTGATTAAAGCTGAAACTTTTTGATTCAGGCCCTCCCTACAAAGACTGCCTTCCCGTTCTTTACAAGTAGAAAATATTTGCCAGCACAGCATTACAGAGATTTTGTTATCTACAAGCTCAGAGAGTGAGTCAGATCTACCAACACCCAGTAACAGTTATGGTTGAGTATAATACAACTCCAGGAGCAAACATTTCCTAAATGCCACTCTGTGCACTTCCCAGTAGTGGACTTTCTTCCATATTAAAACCCATTGCTGTTGAGTCAATTCCGACTCATAGTGACCCTATAGGACAGAGCAGAACAGCCCCATAGGGTTTCCAAGGAGTGGCTGGGGGATTCAAACTGCTGACCTTTTGGTTAACAGCCTGAGCTCTTAGACACTGTGCCACCAGGGTTCCTTCATCCATATTACCACACTTAATTCTCAGAGCAATATCAATACTAGTAGATTTTATTATCCTCCATTTTTTAGATGAGGAAATTAAGCAGTGATTAAGTAACTTGACCAGGGTCCCATCACTAGACAATTTGAACTTAGGCCTGTCTGTGCTAAATTGGTTTGTGCTCAGACTGAGCAAGGTAAGGTATTAGAATTCTTAAGCCAGGGAACTGTGCTAGTGGGTTCGTGGTCCATGTGATCTATGCCTCTGCGGTTTCTCTGGAGGCAGCCTTCTACCTGAGCGTTGAAGGATTCCTCTGGGACTTCAGAGCCGATATTCTCCAGTCTTGCCCAGTGAACTGAGTGGTGAGAAGCCTTGAAGCCTTGAGCAGATGGTGATTTTTATGCTTTTGCTACAGGTGATTGCGCTGATAAAGTTCCTCCTCAGAGCCCTGCCAAGCTGGGTGCCAGGCCCTGCCATATGTAGACCTCCAGCCCTTCAGGTTTGTGCTCATTAACTTCTCCAAAGAGCCACTTGGAGGACAAGCCAGTAAGAGGATGTGGAGCCCTGACTAAGTGCGCTCTGGTTATAGGTCTGTTTTCCACCTGTCAGTTTGCATTCAGACGAGGAGATAATCTGATTAGATGAATTGGGAATTAACAAGATTCACTCACTCTCCACGTTTCCACATAACAGACAGATCTAGAGATTGCTGGTAACCAGCTAAGCACGTGTAGAGTGGCCGATTAAATCCTCCAGGCTCCATTGTACATCTGAAATTGAAAATCTAATCCTCAATTTCTGTTCATTGGTTAAATCAGCATAAATCTTTCTTGGCATACGATGTACTCTGGCCTAGGAAAAAGCTCCTTCAAATCACCTATTGTTAGCATTGATCTTGCATGATCCAAGGTCTTCCATTAATTTTCGGGATCTCAAATATAAGTCACTCAGTCCCTAGAAACACCGTCCAGGGTCTGGAAGGAAAATAAAGGGATACCAGGGACATTTACACAAGGAAGCCTAACCTTTTGAGACTGACAATGAGTGAAAGCCCTTTGCTTTCCCAAAAATGATTCTTAGGGCTGCTGTCAAAGCCAGAGCATGCTGCACTCTTTGATTTGAGCTAGGATGGCATTTCATCCATTATGAATACTGAAAAGCCAGCAATTATTGCATAAATGTTTAACAGTCGTCCTGGTCACTCAGTGGAGGCCATCAGGACATCATGGACATTACTGCTCCTGATGTTCACAGTGTCATTGCTCAGGGTTTCTCCTTCTGATTAGAGGGTGTCTTAGGCTGAGTGCTCTAGAGAAGCAAAACCAGTGAAGTGTGTATATATATATATATATATATATATATATATATAGAGAGAGAGAGAGAGAGAGAGAGAGATTTATCTCAAGGAAATGGCTCACACAGTTGTGGAGGCTGGCAAGTCTTAAATCTGTGGGTCAGGCATCAGGCTGAAGGCTTCTTCTGATTCACATAGGACAGCTTTGGGAACCCTATAAGATAGTTCTACACTGTCCTACAGGGTCACTATGAGTCAGAATCAACTTGACGGCAGTGGGTAGGTAATTTGACATGAAATATTGACATAGACAACAATAACATAAAACTCAAATTCTGCCATTACAATTAAGACATCAACAATGATTACAACAAAATGGATAATGAGTGGCAGCAATTCAAGGATTCCTTGGGATGAGTCACAACACAATAAAACTTGAAATTCCCTGAAATCTTAAAGTTCACATATAAAATAATTCTGAAAAGGCTTTCCCAAACTTCTTTTCAAAATTTTATACTCTTTCTTAAAGAGGGTCCTTGACATTGTATAAACTTCAGGCAAACGAGAAACCTGGATCCACCCTGTATGTCAGAAAGAACTGTTTAGTAGCAAGTGGCAGAAATCCAACTCAACTTAGGCCAAAAGAATAAAGTATAAAAACTTAAGCATGGTTGGACTCAAGTTATGTTGTCAGAACTTAATCTTACACTTTCCATCTCTCAGCTCTTTTATTTTCTATTTTTTCCCTTTTTTTTCTGTGCTGGTTTCATTCTCAGTCCAGCCTCTTCTTGGCTCAAGAGTGACAGGCTCCCATCTTATCCTAACAATAACCCCTGCACATCCGACAAAAATCCTGGTTTTGAATTCCATTGGCTCTGACTAATGGGCCCATTCAAGGACAGATGCCAGGGAACAATACATCTCTGATTGGTCAGAGAAGCATTGGGTGCCAACTCCTTGCCCATCACATGAACAATATGGATTGATAAAGGAAAAAGATTGGCCCTCCTTCACTGGAAAATTCTACAAAACATTTACAGAAGAGCTTGTACCAGTTCTACTCAAACTATTTCAGAGCATACAAGAGGAAGCAACACTTCCAAATTCATTCTATGAAGCCAGCATAACGTTGATACCAAAACCAGGCAAACACGTCACAAAAAAAGAAAATTACAGACCAATATCTCTCATGAATATACATGCAAAAATTCTGAACAAAATTCTAGCCAGTAGAATTCAGCATCATATCAAAAAAATAATACA
>NW_004444254.1:200522-210655 GCF_000243295.1 Trichechus manatus latirostris
GGTTGTTAACCAATGTCATAAAACAACATGTGTACTACTGTTTCATGAGAAACTATTTGTTCTGTAAGCCTTCACCTGAAGTACACTAAAATATAATAAAAAAAAAAAGAAAAAACAAAAGAAAAAGGTTGGCCCTCTAATGAAAATCAGGCACCTGATATTAACAGGAGAAATGGATTCTGGTTTGACAGAACAGCAGAGCTCACAGCACATTTACTGTTTCTCTGTTTTCTGCTTAAGACCTGGATAGACCCATTGGCTTATGCGTACAAAAATGGCAAATATACAAGGATATTCTTTACCAGAATATGTCTCCATATTTTTCTTTAATTAAAAAAGATTTTTTAATCACAATTTAAGGCATATCTCTGTGTCTCACTATAGCTGATAGATCTGTTGTTGTTCTTGTTAGGTGCCGTTGGGTTGGTTCCCACTCATAGCAACTCTATGTACAACAGAACAAAACATGATAAATCTAGAGGGGAAATAATAAGACCAAAATTTCATCTTAAATATTGTTTGACATACAGAAGGATTTCACTTTAATCTAGTCATATGAGCTACCATTATTGGTCATCGAACATGTACCAGGCACGGTGCTAGATGATTTATATACTCCTTTATAATCTTCACAGCCACATAAAGTATATTTTTATGCATACTTTAAGGATAAGGAATGTGGCCCCCCAAAACTGATAAAATAGCACCACATCACACAATTTATATGTAGAAGAGACATTATTCAAATTTCCAAGCTGGTCTTTTCCATCACGTTATTGGACCTCTACAGCATTTTGCCATACTTCAAGCCTAGGACATTTTATTCATGTCTATATGTGGTTGTATGTTGTAGAAGAAATCTTACTAGAATATACAAGACCATAGTTCTCTTCCTTATAAAGTAAATCTTCTTCCCTTGTAGTTCTGTTACTTTGCAAATATGGGACACATCCACCCTCCAAGTTAGTAATGGTCTCACTAGATCGGTTTCAACAAAGCCACTCATGCAGGTCTCATGTCACACTAATATGAGGGAGATGCAGCCTTTGTAGGCTTTGATGCAGCAGAGAGAACAGTGGTATTCTGGCAGTTACCAGAGCTTGTTTAGTCTCTATGCTGCAGCCCCCCTTCTGGGCAGATGTTTTTGCAAACAATCTATTTTAGAATGTCTTATTAGAAACATCTTGAGGATCTATGACACTTTACATTTTATGAAACAAATTTACACAAATTAGTGTTGAACAAGGTCTGGAGAAGGGTGAAAGGTAGTAGAAATGCCATTTTGTTGACCCCTGAAAATCTAACAAGGAAGAAATCAGAGCAAATTTGGGTAAAACTGGACAAGTAGTAAGACCTATAAGTCCTGGAGGCAGCATTAGCCTCCTTCAGGACCGATTAGATGTCCAATACATGGAATGGGAAGCAGTTATCCTGACAGGATTGTTCCAATGAAGCGGTAACTAACCCTGCAGCATAAGGCAACCCTGTTCCCAAATAGCAACCTAAATCAGTAGTAGAGCTGACACTCAACCCTTCCGGAAGAAGGTGGCTTCATGGTGATGATTGTCATGCCATTACTGAGCTGATAGCATCAAACTATCAAGGAGAAGATGTGAGACCTACAGACCATGCAAAAGAAAGAGTGACCTGGGGCATGGATGTTAGAGGTATGGTATTTATTTGCCATGACTCTTGCAGTACCTCTTAAAATAGCAGGTTTTTAGTGAATTGGATTTGAAATGTTCTTCTGGCAAATGATCATTTGGTATGACTCCATTGGAATGTGTGAGACCATCTTCCAAGAGAGGGGTGTTTAGACATTTTTTGTCTTGTTTGCTCTGAATATCACCTCCCTTTTATTGGAAAATATTCTTTCAAGCCACATGGTTCAACTGAGTTTTACTAATCATCATACATTTCTACCATGAAATGTCTCTCACCCCTTCAGAGCCTCAAGAGTGGTCATGTAAACCCAAGTGAGCTCATTGTTGTGTGTATATGTAACACTCAGCGAGAGTTATTGACCCAGGCATGAATATGAGTCACAAGTTGGGACAATCAGAGAGAGATTCATCAAGGTATTTTCAAATTTCAGTTGAGAAACAGAGTCCTTTCCTCTCTGGTCATGGAGCTACTAGGATGTGAGCCTAGAATTGCTCATGGCCTTGACCCCTGCTCCGTGAATAAGTAGAGCTGAAAACATAAGAGGACAATATAAGAAGAAGTGGGGTAAAGAGGAACTCTAAGAGAGTCCAGGGTGTTTGAGTACCTGATTCTTGCCTCCTAAGATCCAAAGGCTATCTGCATTTCTGCCTTTCTTGCTTATGTGAACTAACACATATGCCACACACTTTGTTCATTTACATATTTATGTATGTACCTGTATTGTATAGGGGAGAGGTGGCCCCAGGTGGTGTAAACAGTTAAGGCACTCAACTGCTAACTGAAGGGTTGGAAGTTTGAGTCTACTCAGAGGTGCCTCAGGATAAAGACCTGGAAACCTACTTCTGAAAAATCAGCCATTGAAAACCCTACAGAGCACAGTTCTGCTCTGTTACGCATGACGTCGCCATGAGTAGGAATTGACTTGATGGCAACTGGTACTGGCGTGTGTGTGTTTATTTAGCTTACTCTGTTTGCATGAAATTTCTTAAGTTGTATCAAAGACACCGGACTAATACAAAGAGTAACCACTGGTTTTGAGTATCTTAAGCATTATTACTTGACCAAACCCTACAGAGGCATCTGCTTACAATGTAGATAGATGGAAAGAACAGCATGTCCACCCTAAAAATGATAAAAATCTGGATAAACTAAAAATCATTACTCTTCCTAAGACCATCAGAGAGCTGAGGTTACAAGTCAACTAAGGAGCTGGCCTGTCAGGCTAGAGGAGCCAGAAGATACAGAGCAGGAGGTAGTTCCACTCAATCACTCACAATCTCTTGTCCACGGGTCTCTAACAGCAACTCACGAGAAAAAATGGAGGCAAGGTGGAAGACAGGAGACAGCCTTCTCCGTGGGGCAGGCTTGCAGGAAAAGAGGCTGCTGCAGAAAAAGCACAAATCCCTGCCACCCTGCTCTTCTCATAAAGTAAGTTCTAAGCCACTGGAAGAGGTGCAGCAAACCCAGTAGCTGGTGCAAACTGTTAATGCATTTGGCTGCTAACTGAAAGGATTGGAGGTTCAAATCCACTCAGAGGTGCCTTGAAAGAAAGGCCTGGCATTCTGCTTTTCAAAAATCAGCCATTGAAAACTACAAGGAGCACAGTTCTACTCTGACACACATGGGGTCGCCATGAGTCAGTCAACTTGAAGGCAAATAAATGAATTACAAGAAAATGTTTTGTGAAACACTATGGTAATACAGTAATTTAAAAATCTGAACTAAACAGGCATATAAAAGAGAAATAAAATTATTAGAATTGACTGAAAAGCTGATGGAAAACTTGTATAAACTAATAAACCTTGAAAAAATTGAAGGAAATGTCTTAGCCAGCTCAAAGGCCTAGATCTACATTGTTTCATGTGTGTGTACTTTGAATTTTTCAAGTGTCAGCTAATTGCTGTGTTACTTAAACTGTTCCCGGGGCGGGGGGTGGGGGGAATGTTTCTTGAATTAATTTGTGAATTTATCATAACATAAAAATACAAGTAAGGTATATGAATTTGATTAAAAATGCTAAGTAAAGGATTAACAAATGAATCTTCATGGTGTTTTTAATTCCTCCCCATCCCCCACCCCCCGCCAAAAATCCAACAACAAAGCGTTTATTCCAAAGAATCCTGACGTGTAATATTTCATATTAGAGTTCATTTTATTTAAAAAAAATGGCATTTGTAAAAACTGACAAAAAGTCAAGTAATAAAATTCAGCATTTGTACTTCATTAGGAAAAAAAAAAAACCACAAGAACAAATTAGTAATACATTAAGGTGAGAATAGAATTTACTCAACATCAGCCAACCACTCACAACCTAGTCTCCAAAGTATGTACACACAGCGGGGGGGACATATGTGATGTTCCATTAGGTATAGAAATCAAATATTGGAACTTCGTTTTGTATTTATTTTTTTATCTCATTTGTTTAAAATATGTATTTTAGCATATGTTTTATGATATACATTTTGGTGTTGTTAGCTGCTGTAGAGTCAGCCTCTACCCATGGTGACCCCATTAACGGTGGAGTGAACTGCTGCCCGGTCCAAAGCCATCCCCATGATCAGTTTCAGATTGGACACTTGTGATCCATAGGGTTTCATTGTCTGATTTTCAGAAGTAGATCACCAGGCTTTTCTTCCTAGTCTGTCTTAGTCTGAAAGCTCTGCTGAAACCTGTTCCACATCATAGCAACATGCAAGCCTCCACTGGCAGACGGGTGGTGGGAGTGCTTGAGGTGCATTGGTCGGCAACCAAACCTAGTTCTGCCTCTTGGAAGGTGAGAATTCTACCACTGAACCGTCACTGTTCCCATATGATATACACACTTAATAGTAAATGTATCATTTATAAATATACACTGTACATGTTAGGCACATAATATAGATTTTCGTATCGATAAGGCTGTGCAACCTGAAAGGCTGCTGCATGAGTGACATGCCCATTAAAGTGAAGAACAAGACAAGGAAGCCCATTAATACTAAAATCACCATAGGATGATCAGGAGCAAGCTAAGATTTGTGGTCACTGAAAACACTATTGGAAGAGGCTGCATAGGCTCAGCTCACTGTTATTGACTCCCCATTGCTGACCGCCACATTGTCTCGCGATTTTTCCCTCCCATTCCAGTCTCTACAAAAAGGTTTAAGATTAACTGATGTTCCTCCCTGGAGGGTGGAAAACAAGTGATAATGATCTAAGAATGAAAAACCAAACAAAGCACCCATCTGGTGACAAGAAAAAGCAGGATGTCGCCAGATAATCCCCAAAGATGTCACCAGATAACCTCTAAGAATACCAGGAGAAGGTTAACTCATCTAAGACATCATCACCTCAAGAAACTACCACAAGAGATCCATAATCCTGTCCGTATAAAAGACTTCAGCCCATCTCCAGTGGGGGAGACGGCTTTTTTGGAGGAATCTATTCCCCTCCGTCTCCTATATGTCGATATATAATAAACATCTTGCTGCTCACCTCACCCCTGTCTCAGAATTGGCTATTGCGGCAGGCGGCTCCAATCCGCGTTATAGCGGTAACACTATCAATATTATGCACAATTGTTGTGTAGATCTTGAAAACTGTAAAAAAGCCAGAAATAGAAACATATCAAATAGGCGTATTTGGAAGAATGAAAGACCACATTTTCACTTGTTTAGTATATATAAAGATGTAAGTATATACTAGTCTATGTTTATATTTTTTTCGCAATAGAAAACTTATTATGAACCAATACCTACTAGCAACAATGAGAGATAGTTAGAAATAAAACAGCAGTCTCAGCAATTTACCAATATACCTGTAATAACCAGCCAGAAAAAGTAACAAAAAAAAGAGATTTTGCTAAAATTAAAAGCCAACCAACAACTATATTAACAAAACCCCTTAAAACGTGAGATACCTAAGTGAAAAAAATATATAAAATCTGCTGGAGGACAAAAACAAGATTTGAATAAATGGAGGGAAATATTGTGATTGAAAGAATTAATATTGTAGAGAAATATAATCTCCCCAAATCAGTATATAGATGGAACAATTTCCATGAAAATCAGAATGGGATCTCTGAGAAAAAGTCAACATATTTTTCATAAATTTCATCTAATAGTTATGAATACTCTGTCTTAACCAAGGTTTTTTTAAAGAGTAAATATTATATCTGAACTAACATGTTTCAAAATTCTTTCAACCTACATATATTTAATAAATACTCATTATGCCACTTACTTACCAAACCGTCTGCTATCGTTCTAGAGTCTAAGGATACGGCAATGAGCAATGCTCTCATGAGGTTTATATTTTAGCTGAGGCAGACAGTAAATAAATGAATTAAAGAAGAAATTTCAAACAGAAAAGGACAGTGGGGGAGGTTATGAGAAAAAAAAAAAAAGAAGCCAGACAATGACTGGGGGAAGAGTACTTTGGATAGAAGGTTGGTGAGACAAAGTCTCTAAGGTAAGGTGCCATCTCAGTTACGAATAAGTCACAGAGCTGGAAAAAACTATTCCAGGCAAAAGTGTCATAAAACGTGGAAATTCCCACAATCAAAACAAATTGTCTTTCTTGAGAAGCAGAAAGAAGACCAGAGTGGCTGGAACCCTGTGAATATAGTGGAGCAGGGGGATGATGTGGTTAGAGAGAGGCCGCAGGAGCCAGATTATGAGGAGCCTTGCAGTAAGGAATTGGGAATTAATTCTGAAAGCAATGAGAAGCCACTGGCAGGTTTTATGAAGATGGCGATATGACCGCTGTGTAGTGAGTGGACTGTGGAAGGGGGTGGGAGCTACAGAGTGAAAGGAGAACACTGATGCAGTGGTCCAGAAGAGGCGCAGCTGCCGCTTGAACAGGGTGTCTGCAGTGGAGGTAGAAACAGGTGGAAGTGGACCCAACAGGACTTGACAACAGATTGGATGTGGATGGAAGAAGAGGTGCAACAGAAGCAAAGATGAATCTTGGGCTTGTCCAGTTGTAAGTTTTGTGACATAAAACTGCACAAATAGGATGGCATAACAAATAGATCAACAAATAAGTGAACAAACAGTAAAGGAATTAGAATAAAGACTGGAGAAACAGAACCATAAATATATAGGCAATTCCGGATGCAATTAGATTTTAATTAAAAATAAGTGAGGAAGTATCAAATTATTGAAAAAATGGTATTGGCAAAATTGGACACTTCGAAAAATTAATTTTCTACCTCACACTATACATTTTTTAAAAAAATTTCAGATAAATAAAATATTTAACAAGAAGGGCTAGAGAAAAATAAAAGGAATTGTAAAAAATCATACTCAAAGTATTATCCAACCAGTTGCTGTTGAGTCGATTTCAGCTCATGACAATGCCATTTGTGTCAGAGTGGAACGGTGATCCATAGGGTTTTTAATGGCTGATTTTTCAGAAGTACATCACCAGGCCTTTCTTCCAAGGTACCCCAGGTGGAATCCTTTTGGTATCTGGGGAGTGCATTAACTGTTTCCACTACCCAGGGACTTTAGTCAAATTATTATAAAAGAAAAAAGCAAACAAACAAGGAGAAATATGATACGTTGGACTACATTTTAAAAAAAGAGAAAGAATACAAAATAAAGTAGAATCATAAGCTTTTAGGTTTCCTAATATTCATTGCTTTTGAGTTGATTCTGATTCCTAGTGACCCTATCGGACATATGCCCCACAGGGATTCCAAGGCTGTAATCTTTATAGCCACCACTCATCTGTCAGTTTGTCGTACTGTGGTGGCTTGCATGTCGCTGTGATTCTGGAAGCTATGCCACGGGTATTACAAATACCAGAGGGGTCACCCATGTTGGACAGATTTCAGCAGAACTTCCAGACTAAGACAGACTAGGAAGAAGAAACAGGGAGATTACTTCTTAAAAAACTGGCCAGTGAAAAACCTATAAATAGCAGTAGAACCTTTTCTGATATAGTGCCTAAAGAGGAGCCCCTTAGGTAGGAAAGCACTCAATATACTACTGGGAACATAAGCTAGATAAATGAGATCTCCTAAAAATTAAACACTTATGCTCATCAAAAGACCTCACCAAAAGAATAAAAAGAGAACCTACAGAGTGGGAAAAAATGTTTGGCTATGACATATCTGACAAAGGTCTAATCTCTAAAATCTGTAGGAAAATCCAGCACCTCTACGATAAAAAGACAAATAATCCAATTAAAAAATGGGCAAAGGATATGAACAAACACTTCACCAAAGAAGACATTCAGGTGGCTAACAGCCACAGGAGGAAATGCTATCACTAGCCCTTAGAAAAATGCAAATCAAAACTGCAATGAAATACCATCTCACCCCAACATTACTGGCACAAATTAAAAAAAAAAAAAACCCAGAAAATAACAAATGTTGGAGAGGTTGAGGGGAGATTGGAAAGTCTTATGCACCGCTGGTGGGAATGCAAAATATTACAACCATTTTGGAAAACGATATGGCACTTCCTTAAAAAGCCAGAAATAGAAATATCATACGATCCTGCAATCTCACTCCTAGGAATGTATCCTAGAGAAATAAGAGCCATCACACGAATAGACATAGGCACACCTATGTTCGTTGCAGCATTATTCACAATAGCAAAAAGATGGAAACAACCTAAGTGCCCATCAACAGATGATTGGATAAACAAACTATGGTACATACACACAACAGAACACTGTGAAATGATAAAGAACAATGACGAATCTTCAAAACATCTCACAACATGGATGAATCTGGAGGGCATTATGCTGAGTGAAATAAGTCAATCACAAAAGGACAAATACTGTATGAGACCATTATTATAAAAACTCATGAGACGGTTTACACAGATAAAGAAACAATCTTTGCTGGTTACTAGGGAGAGGCGGGGTGGGGATGGAAAAATACTAAATAGACAATAGATAAGTGGTAACTTTGGGAGTGGTAAGACAGTACACAATACTGGGGAAGTAAAAAGTAAATTAAAGAGTTGAAAAAAGAAAGAAAAAAAAATACTCCTGGTGAAGAGCTGCCTCCTCAAAGTAGAGTTGACCTTGATGTAGATGGAGTAAAGCTTTTAGAATCTTCATTGACGCGACTCAAAATGAGAGGAAACAGCTGCAAGCATATGAGATGGATTGACACCGTGGCTGCAACAACGGGCTCAAACACAGCAATGGTTGTGAGGATGGCGCAGGACCAGGCAGTGTTTCATTTTATTGTAAATAGGGTCACTAAGAGTCGGAACCAACTCAAAAGCACCTAACAACAATAACAACAGTCTTTACAGAAGCAGACTGCCACACCTTTCTCCCATGGAGTAGCTAGTGGGTTTCAATCTCTGACCTTCTAGTTAGCAGCTGAGCGCTTAACCATTGCATCTATCAAGGCTCCTAAGTTTCTTAATAGGGACTTTATTTCCTCTGCCCGTTTTTTGTTTTTGTTTTGTTTTTGGACACCTGTAAACCCAGACAGCAAAAGGAAAAGAGAGGAAGAATGTCTTAAGATGACCTGTTCTGAAGAGCCTAACTCCCAGGTAGTTCCGTAGGAGGAGGGAGAAAAGCGTCCTGGAGTGTGGCAGAGGAGGCCAGAGTAGCTTTGGACTTGTGGTCAGATGAGTGGGCAGAAGGGTCACTCTTCAGATTATGCTAGATTCAGAGCCATCAGGGAAGCGTCTGCTTCTTGGAGTGGACTGCTTAAAGCTGGTTTCCACTCAGCTGGGTATGTTTATTGCCTGAGAAACATGAGCCAGAAGTTTGGACTCTGGATCTTCCCTTGCCGGTGGTTCTGAATTCGCCATTGGTCATTAAGCAGCCACACCCACCCTCTCCTCATGCTGGCCCCTGCCCTGGAATATTTTTACTTAGTAATGCAGAGTAGCCCCGATGGCGCAGTGGTTAAGAGCTCAGCTGCTAACCAAAAGGTTGGCACTTCGGATCCACCAGTCATTCCTTGGAAACCCTAAAGGGCAGTTCTACTCTGCCCTATAGGGTTGATATGAGTCAGAATTGACTCAACAGAAACGGTTTTTTTTTTTTTTTTTTTTTTTTGGAGTAATGCAGAGATCCTTTCCTTGGACATTAGCTCAGACCTATATGGCTGTTACTTTACGAGGCTTATAGGCATATATTCATATTTAAACAAAAAGAAAAAAACAAACAAACTCATTGCCCTGGAGTTAATTCCAACTCATAGCGACCTTATAGGACAGAGTAGAATTGTCCCATAGGGTTCCAAGGCTGTAATCTTTATGGAAGTAGATTGCCACATCTTTCTCCCACGGAGCCGCTGGTGGGTTTGAACTGCTGACCTTTTGATTAGCAGCTGAGTGTTTAACCACTGCACCACCAGGGCTCTTACTCATATTTACATACAGATAAACATGACCAAACACCCAATAATCCAAACTTTAAGCAGTATTTTGCAGAATTCTTGAACCAGAATCGGGAGCATTAAGAAGTGTTAAAAAAAACAAACAAAAAACCCAAACCCATTGCTGTGGAGT
>NW_004444254.1:211712-215661 GCF_000243295.1 Trichechus manatus latirostris
CCCCCCCCCCACATTATTAGGTCTTTAGCTTATCATCTACATTACTGCTTTAATTTTTTCTACAGTATTGATTTTTTTTCTTGAAGCTTTCTAATACAAGTTCTATCTCTTTAATTACATTTTTAAAAATTTCCCTTCTTACTCAAAACCTTTCTGTACACTTCTTTTTCATTTCAGACTGTATCTCAGCCAAGTTCATCTTCATGCTTCTTTGATAGAATTCATGAGCTTAGTTTTTACTGATCACCACTAAGTGTGTTACCAAAAATAAATAAATAAATTTTCTTATTTGCTTGTAAATTCTTTTGTGCCAAATAGGGAAAGAAGTTATTGGTAGAAAAAAGTTAAGGGTGATGCTAATTAAGTCAAAGAGAGGAGCAATGGGGTTAAGAGAAATTCCCAGGAGAACATGTAAAGAAAATCTGGTATCAATGCCAAGAGAGGTCACATTAGTGGGAGTGATGGACCCTAGAGTCAAAGAGTTGGATCTGGGTTGGTATTCAAAGTTAAGGACAAGAGTCATGGCCTTCAGACAGAGTGCAGAGGAAAACAAGCCAGGTGACGGTCCTGGCAAGTTGTTATGGTGCAGTCAGAGGATACCTCATCTGTCTTTGAAGTGGCCAAAACCCATTGCCCTCAAGTCTATTCTGATTCATGGCTACCCCATACGTTAGAGTAGAACTGTACTCCATGAGGTTTTCTTAGCTGTAATCTTTACAGAAGCAGCTCAGCAGGACTTTATTCTGCAGAGTCACTGGGTAGGTTCAAACTACCAACCTTTAGGTTAGCAGCTGATCACAAAACATTTGTGCCACCCAGAGACCTTGAAATGGCAGTGGTGAGTTTCAGATGTGACCTCTCATCCAGAACCATGGTCTGAGGTCTGATTGCATGTACCTTCACCCAACTCTGAGTTCGCTGGTAGGTGGAATCTTCTCTAGGAATTGAAGTGATATATGCAAGTGTGTTAGGGAATTTCGTGTGAAAATAGGGATCCTACATTTGATATATGGTGTTCTCATGTATCAAGAAATCAAACGACACAATACATTGGACAAATCAGCTGCAAAAGACCTCTTTAAAGTGTTAAAAAAGCAAAGATGTCACCTTGAAGACTAAGATGTGCCTGACCCAAGTCATGGTGTTTTCAATCACCTCATATGCATATGAAAGCTGGACAATGAATAAGGAAGACCTAAGAGGAATTGACGCCTTCGAATTATGGTGTTGGCAAAGAATACTGAATATACTATGGACTCCCAGAAGAACAAACAAATCTGTCTTGGAAGAAGTACAGTCAGAATGCTCCTTAGAAGCAAGGATGGCAAGATTACGTCTCATATACTTTGGACATGTTATCAGGAGGGATCAGTCCCTGGAGAAGGACATCATCCTTGATAAAGTAGACAGTCATCGAAAAAGAGGAAGACCTTCAGTGAAAAGGATTGACACAGTGGTTGCAAAAATAGACTCAAGCATAACAACGATTGTGAGGATGGTGCAGGAGTTACATGACAATAGAAATTGCAGGACCTGCTGATGCCAGTGGTGAGGGGACAGTGAATATGTAAGAAGCCGGACTCTGTGATTCAGACAAATGGGTTTTAAAGAATTTGAGAAAAGAGACTCAGTATCTGATCTTCTAATCCAGAGGGAGTTTGTAGGTGAATGTCTTAGTCTTAGAAGAAATACAACTAAAATGCTGCTTACACGCAAGGATGGCAAGACTTCAACTCGCTTACTTTGGACATGTCAGCAGGAAAGATAATCTCTACAAAAGGACATCAAGGTTGGTAAAGTAAAGGGTCAGAAGA
The DNA here is from genome assembly GCF_000243295.1 of Trichechus manatus latirostris. Lineage (NCBI taxonomy): Eukaryota > Metazoa > Chordata > Mammalia > Sirenia > Trichechidae > Trichechus > Trichechus manatus. The sequence continues at coordinate 213,527 of NW_004444254.1, forward strand.
AATGAGGGCAACCTTCAATGAGATGAATTGACTCAATAGCCAAAATGATGGACTCAATCATAGTCACGATCATAAAGATGACACAGGATCGGGCAACATTTTGCTTTGTTATACATAAGGTCGCCATGAGTGGAGCCAACTGACAGCAACTAACAACAACATAGCTCCAGAGAAGCAAATATTACAGCTCTGGGAGGTATCAGGAGAGAATAAACATATCTTGAATGACAGGCATTTTGGTAGAAACTTTCCCATCTGCCATGCCACTTAATCCTCACACAACAAAGCTTAACCAGTCACCGTGAAGTTGATTCCAACTCATGGCAACCTCATTTGTGTCAGAGAACTGTGTTTCATAAAGTTTTCAATGACTGACTTTTCAGAAGTAGATCATGAGACCTTTCTTCTGAGGCACAGCTGAGTACACTAGAACCTCCAACACTTCAGTGTGTAAAGAGATTGGGTAACTTACCCCAAGTCTCACATATGTATGGGGTGGCTGAACTGGAATTCAAATCCAGGTCCATAGGATGCCAATAGCTTCCTCTTCCTCTATGCCCTGATCTCTTTCAGGAGATTTTACTTGTCTTCTCTTGTCTTCCCCTATGAGCTCCAGCCTGCCTATGTGGCCTATGGGCCTCTCACTTAAGGTAACTTAGGAGCCAGAGCAGCAGCCTATAGTAGTTTCGCAAAATACATCTGAATCAGGTTTCAGTGACTCAAGTAGAATGAGCTTAGATTTATGGAGTTAAGAAACATTAAATCCTTCCTTTCCTAGGGTTCTGGGAGAAAAGGAGCTTTCTTGCTGCCAACCAAAAAACAAAGTGGTTTCTCATTTCTCCAAGGCAGCATTTGGAAACTCAGGCTTGCAAGATACAGGAAGCACGGAAGAGAAACACTTCAAAGTTCTCACAACATGAAGAGAGCAGACTCAGCAGTCAGCCCGTGTCCAACTCACTCTGAATGGGCAAGTTTCCCAGGCCCTGCAGCGACATCTGGAATTGGACATAAAGGCTCAGGTAAGGGGATCATCAGAGGAGGTACATTCTTTCAATCATATGTTTGTTCACTCAACCAATGTTTTATTTTGGCAAGATAGTAAAGGAGAGCTGAAAGCAGCCAAGGTCTCCATTTGACTGCAAGCTCAGAAGTTCCATGATGCTGGACAGGGGTAATATCATAAGACTGACGAGGCGTGAGCTAAGGCAGAGGGAAGTGGTAAGTGGCTCAATGAGAAGGTAGGTCTATCCAGGCACTTGGGTAACTCAGAACCTGGTTGGGAAGCCAAGGAGAATCAGGAATACAAATGAAACACAATGACCAGGGACAAGAAAGACTGAGGGAGAGGTACTGGTCCAAAGGATATAGGAAGGGAGCTGGATCCTGAGCTAGGGGGTTTGTAAGTTTTAAAGGCTGGGGTCTTCACATTTCTAGGACAGGACCCACACATTCTCAGCACATACACAGACTGGAGAGCAAAGGAGAAGAGAAGTCAGATCTCCTGAAATAGGTTGCTTGGGGAAGGAGAGATAAGAGGGCAGCGAGCCAGGTAGTTTTAGGAGCTCTGGGAACAGTTTAGGTTTTGGAAGGTGCAAGATCCTTGTTCTCTTACTTAGTGAAATACAGACACACCACCCCACAGCAGCTGAACCACACTCTAAGGTTTTGTGAAGTCTGATCTAATCCATACTCTGAATATAAGAGGATTAAAGGGTGCATGTTGCACAAGGTAAGCTCAGCTGAAGACCATGCCTGCTAAAATGTCCTGAGCCCCAACCTTGCCCGTTTGAGCCATCTGTCCTAACTTGCTCTGGGGAAGTAAAAAAGGTGCTGCCTATTTTCTGAAGTGGCAAAACACAGAGGCTTAAAAGCAAATCCAGAGTTAAAAAAAAGCAAACTCAGCTCTGAAGATTTATTTCTAAAACTTAGCAGGCCAGATAGATTTAGTTTCCACCCATTCATCTTATCCTAGGTTGGAAAATCGGGAGCATTTTTGTGTCTGTGTGCATGTGTGTGTGCATGGTACAATTAAAAAATTTCTTCATGTTTTAGGAATGACAAAGTAACTTAGAGTCCCAGCCTTATTAATGACCCATTGCTGTCAAGTCGATTCCGACTCATAGCAACTCTATAGG
>NW_004444254.1:217031-250028 GCF_000243295.1 Trichechus manatus latirostris
CAATGGTTAACAACCTCACAACACATCAACACTATCCTTACTCAACCTTGGGTTCCCTATCACCAGCTTTCCTGTCCCCTTCTGGCTTCTAGTCCCTGTCCCTGGACTGCTGTGCCTCATTAGTCCCATTTGCTTTTACGGGGCTGTCCAGTCCCCACCTGAACGGTGAACCTCGGAACTGACTTCATCACGCAGCTAAAAGCATGTCTGGGGGCCATACTCTCAGGGTTTCTCCAGTCTCCTTTAGGCCAGTAAATCTGGTCTTTTTTTTTGTGTAACTCCCTCACTTTTATCTACCTTTATTTCTTCCTTCTACCACTCCAGGAAGGATGACCTTCCAAGTACCCACTGATGTTTCCAATTGATAGATGTCTTCTCCCAGCCATCCCACCTGGCCTTTTCCATCTCACAGAGCATATTTGGAGATAAACCAAAGCATCAGTTGACATTAGGTTGATTCTGACACATGGCAACCCCATGTTAGAGTAGAACTGTGTTCCATAGGGTTTTCAGTGGCTGATTTTTTGGAAGTAAATCACCAGGCCTTTATTCCAAGGCACCTCTGGGTGGACTCAAACCTCCAACCTTTCCATTAGCAGCCAACCACGTTAATTGTTTACACCACCCAGGGACTCCTATTTGGAGGTAATTCTCAGGAAATCATAAGAAACCGAGTTCACAGAAGTCCAGCTTCATGACTCAGTGGGAATCTTGAATCTTGCAATACACAGCTCAAGCCAATTTGTCCAGGACACACTCGCAGATGATGAAACATGACAAGTTGATGTCCCTCGAAATATGCACCACTTTTTCACCTCTTCTCTGTTTGATTTTCCCACACCGCCTGGGGATTACCTCATCAGGCACAGACCTGAGCCCTCTCAGAGCCCTTTCTTCTCTTCCTTCATCTCATGAAACTGGTACAACTCCAGTGAAATAAGAACCGCAGGACAAGGGGGCTCTATCTCCCCGCAGAGCACCAGGCTGGTGGTCGCCTCTGGCTCCAGCCTTGGCCAGTGGTTAGGAGAATACAGACTGCTGAGTTACCTTGTAAATTGTTTCAGATGAGTTTTTCTTCCTGTTAATATACCACAGCAGGAGGCGGTGGCCAGGGGAAGGATGTTGAGCAAAGAGAGACAGGGTTGAGAGGAACGGACGCAAGGGAGCCGGAGGGAGGGAGAGAGGATGTAGGGATAGATTTAGCCGCCTGCTCGCTTACTGCAATCAATTTCAGCCATAATAATAAAATAGCACAGAGGAAAAAAAGCAGACATGACAGAAGTGATAAAATGGAAATGAATCTCCATTACCTCAGTAAGAGAGGGCCACAGCTCCTGCCACTGCCGAGTCACTCGGCAAGGGGGCATCTCATTCTAACCTAGTGCTTATCACTTGGGACTGGGCAAAGAAGGGGAGATGAGGAAACCATGTGCTGTGGGGTTTTGCTGTAGAGCAGTGAGTCTTGGCAATGGGGTGGCTGGGAATCTCAGAAGCACGCAAGGATTCACTCTTTCTTCCCTCTCCTCATCTCCCCGAGCCATCACTCTCTGGCTGTGGGGGAAGAGCACCTTGGTTCACGCAACCTAGTCATTTGAGCCCTTTGGAGCTTTCTTTGGCTCCCCATTCTCTAGGAGGAGCACGGATCATCTCTGAAACACTGAGGATGGCAGGGGCTGCAGGCAGTGGATGGCTGCCATCTGCACAATTAAGCTTGTATGTGGACTGGTGACAGCGGTAGAGGTCGTGCCACATTGTCACAGTCAACCAAGAAGGACTCCTGGGTGTCTCACATCCCAGCAGGGTTTAGGGAAAGATGGCCTTTGCTCTTGGCAACGGAAACTCATCAGCTTGTCATTCAGAGACTCTCCTTAACTGGTCCCAACCCCTTGCACTCACTTTGCTAAGCTCTCTGCCACAGTCTAGCTTTATCTGAATATGCACCATTACTAGCACATGCCTTGTCTTCCCACAGACCTTGCCTAAAAAGGGGCTTTCTGTCTATTCTGCCCTTTCTCCTATCCCTAATTCTCTGAGACTTATCATCCTCAAGGTTTGTGCTTGACTTCTAACCTTAAGGTTGGCTGTTCAAACCCATCCAGTGGCAGCCAAGAAACCTATGATGCACAGTTCTGCTTGTAACACATGGGATCACCAGGAGTCAGAATGGACTTAACAGTAATGGGTTTGGTTTGGGTTGGTACCGTGTTTAAAGACACAGCTTCTCTGTTATGACACCGCCATCTAGATCTTCTTTTATCTCTGTTATTATATTCACTTTATTACTTTATATCTTGAATCACAGTTATTTGCACAGATAGCTCTTGCTGTACCATAACACTTTAGAGATGTAAGCATTTCTGTCTAGTTTGGTGGGTAGCAAAGAGCTTTCCACATAGTAGGTGCTCATTATACTCAATGTATGTATTTTGTTTTTAATGAGTGACTGAGAAAAAAGGAAAGAGGAAGGATAATGTGTTGCTCCCCATAGCCAGTTACTAGGATTTCCTTCAACTAATTCCCCAACCCTCCACAGACCCCTGGAATGTCAGCTGTTGTTGATTCCAGAATTGTTGACAGATTCAGCCTGCAGCCTTTCCAGTTCTAGCCGACGCTTCCTTCCATGATCTCCAGGATGAAGCATGTGCTGGCAGGAAACATTAGTGTCCTGACGCCCATTATCATGTCTGAAAACAGTGGACTCTATTTACATGGATATTTCAACCCTCTGATTTCCTTTAGGGTGATGTATACATGGTTTGGCCTACACTAGATTTCTAACAAAGATCTATCACTTCTGTTTGTTTTGTTAGTTGCCATTGAGTCAATTCTGTCTCATGGTGACCCCCTGTGTGCATAGTAGAACTGCTCCATTGATTTTCAGGGTCCATGACCTTTCAGAGGCAGATTGCCAGGCCTGTCTTCTAAAGTGCCTCTTGGTGGGTTTGAACCACCAACCTTCTGGTTCATAGTCAAGTACTTAACCATTTGCACTACCCAGGGACTCCTTATTTCTTCTCACCCAATGATTTTTTATTGTGACAGATGCTAAGGTGTGCTTGGGGTAATGGTATGGGCAGACTCACAGTGCTAGGAATCTTTCTGAACTTGGTTTTTAAAATCAGTGGCTGAACAGATTTGCTGTTGCCATTCTTAGGCCGCTAATAAAGCACAAGATTGTACCTACTCCCTGCCCCATTTCCAACGGTAGACTCTAGATACACTCTTCAGGGGCCTTGGGTAGAAGCCTGTGTGTTGAAAATATGCAAGAGTCATACTCGTTTTAGGAGAATACCAGCAATGGAGGGCATATCCAGCATGAAAGACCAGGCTGGTGGGAAGGCTTACCAACCACCTCTGGTGAAATATGAAAAGTGTTTTCTGTGACCACCTCAAGTGTTCCCTTTTTATTCTCGTTCTCTTCTAATGGCAAAACCAGTTCACAAAGATTTATCTTATATATTCTCAGTAAATATTGAACAATAAATAAGTATGTTATTGCTGGGAAAACAGAGAGTCTACCTGTCCTCCAGGAACTTGGTTTAGATGGGGAGACACAGAAGTAAACAGGTGATGCATCAATCCAATTGGGGGGAAAAAAAGAAATAGATGCTTATTGTTTAGTGCCTAGCACTGTGCCTGGAATATAGCTGAAGCTCACTATTTGCTGAATGATAAATGAATGGATGAATGAAAGAATGAATGAATCCGAAGGTCAGAAAATATGCTTGGCCCTGGAGTGTAAACATGGACTTGCTTTTTTCAGTGAAGCTTCCCCTGACCACTCTCCCTTCTTGCCTGCTCAGTACCCCGTACTTAGCTCTTCTAACTCTTGGCTGATGTGTTCGCCTTCTCAGTTATACTAAGGGCCTCTTGTCAGCTGGGATGTATTTTTGATGTTTTTATGTCCCAGATCCTGGCATGAGATAGGCATTTAATAAAAGGTTGTTGAATTCATTTTGATATGAATCTCATTTCCTGGGATGACTTTTATCTAACTCTGGTACGTCATGCATTAGAAACACAAGGTGGGGACTTCCTGGTGCTTATGGATCCTACAGAAGTGACTATTTACCCAGTGTAGGTATGAGATGAAATAATTGAGGTCATTTTCATAAAACTTCAATTCTGTTTGCTGGTTATTTTGCAACCAGCTTTCTGTGGTTATATTATGCTTATCAGTTTATAAATCTCTTCCAGTAAGTTCATAAATTTTGTATTATGTGTCACAAGAATTTGGGCCTGACTTGCAAACACTGGCTGTGTTGATTAAAATCCGGGCCAGAGCTCATATCCAGGCCAGCTTTCAGTCTGTCTTTCTCATAATGACAGGCTTAGTTTTAAGTGTTTTTTTTTTTTCCTTTTTATTTAAGCAATGCTTCTTATGAATGGGTCATGGATTTACACCCAACTAAATGTGCAACTCAGGACGATAGATGATATTCTGATCTCATCATCTGGTAGCAACATTCCTGAGAGAGAGGAAGATGGGAAGAGATGAAAACTGACTAGGGAGCACTAACCTCCATCATGTAAAAGGGCCTCTGCTGGGGGCTTTACATATTGCATATGTCGATGCTTATTATCCTCACTGCAACACTGTGAGGCCTGTGTTATTAGCCCCTTTCACAGATAAGAAAGTTGAGTTTCAAAAAGATTTTGATCCGCCCAAGATTATGCAAAAAAGCTAAGAACTCAGAATTTAATACTCCTCCTGACGTCTCGAGGCTGAAGTTGGTTTTCTTTCCAGTATGAGGAAAGAGAAGACAGGCAGGCAGGGGAAAACCAAACTGATTTAGCTCTCTCTGTAGAAAATGGGTTATGAGTAGCTCATCTTCCCTGAATGTCCATGGAAATAACTCTCCTTATTTGAGGCACCCATTCAGTACGCCAGTCTCTATCAGTATGTTATGGTGAGATCAGAGCCTCTGAAAATGTCCGAAAAGAGGAAGACTAAACAGGTTATGATGAGCATATAGGGTGTAAAAAAAAAACAAACAAAACAAAACCCATTACCATGGAGTCCAACTCATAATGACTCTATAGGACAGAGTACAATTGCCCCACAGGGTTTCCAAGGAGCAGCTGGTGCGTTTGAACTGCTGACCTTTTGTTTAGCAGTCGAGCTCTTAACTACTGCGCTACCAGGGCTCTGTTTAGGGTATAGGTATTTGGTTTGGTAACTGTGGTGGTTAAGACTGTGTGTCAGCTTGGCTGAGCCATGATTCTCCGCGTTTTCGTGTAATCACTCCCATGACTGAATATACTGTGAGTCCCAATCAGATGAAAGGGAGTCTCCTTGGGGGCGTGGCCCGCATCTGTATATAAGCAGATGTTCTCGCTTTTTGCTCTCTCTGGATCCTGCAGCTGCTTCCTGTCGTCTCATCTCCCGTTCTTGGGGCTTGAGCTGTCAGCTTATCTGCCGAAACTGGGATTAGTCAATCTGCACAGCCTGTGAGTGGGAGCCCTGCTCTCCGACTTTCCGATCTTGGGCTTGCCAGCTTCTGCAGCTGTGTGACGGGAGAGGCCTCTACCCTGATCCACAGACTTGGGACGTTCTAGCCTCTACAATCATGTGAGCTGTTTCCTTGATATAATCTCTCTCTATATATATATTTATACACTTTACTGGTTTTGCTTCTCTAGAGAACCCAGCCTAAGACAGTAACTTTAGTAAGAGATACATAGAGATTAACAGAAAGTGGAAAGCATTAAAAAAAAACAAAAAAAACCAACAACTTTAAAATGTTCTAACACTTCCTTTTGTCTTTAGCAAAAAGCACAAACTCATTTCTCAGCTTAGAAGGCCTTTGCACTTTTTAGCCCCATGTCCTTTAAATCTGTACTGTTCTGCACCCTCTACCCACATTGTATTCTCCTGCCATGATGAACAGCTGAACTTACAGTTCCTCCTCTTCTCCCTCTCTCTTAACTTTATTGAGGTATAATGGACATATAATAAAGTGCACATGTTTAAAGTGTACACTTTTATTTGTAAATATGTATGTATACATGTCTTGACATATGTGTATGCCCGTGAAACCATAACCACAATCAAGATAGTGAACATACCAACTATCCCAGAAAGTTCCCACCTGCTCCTTGGTATTGTCTCCTGCCTATACCCTCCCCCCACCAAACAACCACTGATCTGCTTGCTGGCAGTAGAAGTAAGTTTGAATTTTCTAGACTTCTGTAAGTGGAATCATGCAGTTTATACTCCTTCCTTGTCTGGCTTCCTTTACACAGCATAATTATGTTTTGATTTCATCCACGTTGTTGTGTGAACCAGTATTTCATTCCTTTTTATTAATGATAGTATTTAATTGTGTGGACGTACCACAATTTGTTAATCCACTCCCCAGTTTCTCCACTTTGTGATATTACAGATAAAACTGCTATGAACATCCACGTACAAGTCTTTGTATGGCCATATGTTTTCCTTTCTCTTGGTTAATTACCTAGGAGTGGAAAGGCTGTATCATATGGTAGATGTACTCTATAGTAGGTATATGTTCGGCTTCTTAAGAAACTGACAAACTATTTTCCAAAGTGCTTGTACCATTTTGCATTCTCACCAACATTTCCATTTCCTCCATATCCTTGCCAAGTTAACATTTGGTATGGTCAAACTTTTTAATTTTAGTTCTTCTAATAGACATGCGATGGTGTCTTATGGATTTTACAAGTATTTCCCTAATGACTGATGATTCTGAGCATATTTTCATGCACTTATTTATGACCTATATCTTCCTTTGGTGAAATATCTTTTCAAAAATTTTGTTCATTTTCTATTAGGTTATTATTATTATTATTATTGAGTTGTAGGAGTACCTCATGAGTTCTGGATATGTGTATGTATCTGTGTCAGATATATGATTATATCTGTATCAGATATATAATTGGAATATATTTTCTCCCAGTCTGTGACTTGTCTTTCCTGCTCCTAAAAGTGTCTTGTGAAGAGCGTAAGTTTTTAATTTTGATGAAGTCCACTTTATCTTTTTTTTTTTTTTTTACTCTCTTATGCTTTTGGTATCATATTTAAGAAATTTGCCTAATCTAAGGTCACAAAAATTTCCTTCAATGTTTTCTTCTAGAAGTTTTATGTTTTACATTTGGGTTTATAATCCATTCAGAGTTATTTTGTGTACATGATGGAATGTATGGATTGAAGCTCTTTTTTTTTTTTTTGCATATGGATATCCAGTTGTTTTACCTCTCTTTTTTCCCAATTTGTATGATTTTTATTTATTTTTATTGCCTTGTCACACTTTGTAGAACCTCCAGTTAAATGTTGAATAGAAAAGGTGAACGTAAAGGTCCTTATCCTGTTACTGATGTTAGAGGAAAGCATTCAGTTTTTCACCATAGCATATGATGTTAACCTGTAGTTTTCTGTAGATATCCATTATCATATTAAGGAACTTCCCTTTTTATTTCTGATTTTTATTAAGAATTGGTATTGGATTTTCTCGGATGATTTTTTTCCTGTATTTATTGAGATGATCGTGTTATTTTTCTTTTATGGTTTATTAATATGACAAATTGCATTCAGTGATCTTTTAATGTTAAACCAACTTTACATTCTGAAATATACCCCATTTGCTCATAATATATTATTATTTTTATATATTGTTGGATTCTATTCATTAAAATTTTGTTTAGAAATTTTTATCTTCATTCATGAAGGATATGATCTGTAGTTTTGTTTTTTGGTTTTGTTCCCTTGCATTGTCTTTGTCTTGTTTGACAAGACAGGTCAGGGTAATGCTGGCCTCACAGAATGAGTTGGTAAGTATTTCCTCTTCTTCAATTTCCTGGAAGAGTTATGTAGAATTAGTCTCATTTCTTATAAATGTTCTGTGTTCACTTCAAAAGAACGAGTTTTCTGCTATTGTTTGGTGTTATTCAAATCTCCTTTATCCTTACTGTGTTTTCTTTTCTTTTCTTTTTTTTTTTAAGAGAAGTGTATTAAAATATTTGATTATTTGTCTTTTTCTCCTTGTGGCTCTTTAAATGTTTAGGATGGTTATGTTTCCTTGATGAATTAACACTTTCATCATTATGAAATGGACTTCTTGATCCATGGTGATATTTTTTTGCTAAGAAATCTACTTCATCTGATACTAATATAGCCAATACAGCTTTCTTTCAACTAGTGTTAGCGTAATATTTTTCCATTCTTCTATTTATGTCTTTATATTTAAAGTCTGTTTCTTTTAAGAAGCAAATAGTTTTCCTTTTTTTTTAAGTTCAATCTGAGAAACTCTGTTTTAATTGAAGTATTTACTTCATTCACATTTAGTACAATTATTCTGTTTAAGTTGATCATCTTTTATTTGTTTTCTATTTGTCTGATCTGGTTTTTTTGTTTGTTTATTTTGTTTTTCCCTTTCTCTCTGTTTGGGCCTTCTTTGGACTGAGTATTTTTCATGATTACATTTTTTTCTTTTGTTGATTTATTGACTCTCTTATTTATTTATTTTGTTATTTCAATGGTTGCTTTAGGGTTTATAGCGTGCATCTTTAACTTATAACTGTCTACGTTCACTTTCGTGTGATAGTATATCACTTCCTGTATAGTATAATGGAGTCCCTGGGTGGCACACATAGTTAAGCACTTGTCTATTAACCAAAAGGTTGGTTGTTTGAATCCACCCAAAGCTGCCTCATAAGAAAGACCTAGAGATCTACTTCTGAAAGATCACAGCCATTGAAAACCTGATGGAGCACAGTTCTACTCTGATACACATGAGGTCCTTACAATAGTATACTTCCATTTCTCCTTTCCTAGTCTTGGGGCTATTGTTGACAAGTATTTTACTTACACATATGTCGTAAATCTTACACTACATTGTTCTCGTTTTTGTTTAAATTGTCAGTTATCCTTTAAGAATATTTAAAATTTTAAAAGCTTATCTATTTATCCATGCAGTTACCATTTTTAATTTTCTTCATGCTTTGTATAGATCCATCTTTCCATCTGCTATCATTTTTGTTTGTTTTCCTGCCTGAAGGAATCTCTTTAAAGTTTCTTATAATGTGTGTCTATTGGTGTTGAAGTCTTTCAGGGATTGTATATCTTAAAAAGTCTTTAGTTCACCTTCATTTTTGAAAGTTATTTTTGCTGAGTATAAAATTCTAAGTTGACAGTTTATTTTTTTTCTGTCATTATTTTAAAGCATTTACTCTACTCTCTTCCATCTTGCAGTGTTCCCAGTGAAAAATCAACTGCCATCTTTGTCTTTGTTCCACTGTTCATAATATATCCTTTTGGTCTAGCTACTTTTAAGCTTTTCTCTTGATCACTGGTGTTGAACAAGTTTACTGTGATGTGTATGTAGTTTTCTTTTATTCTTGGAGTTTGTTAAACTTGGGTCTATTGGTTTATAGTTTTCATCAAGTTTAGAAAGTTTTCACACTTTTTTTTGTCAAATACCACCCTACCCCTGTCTTCTCTTTTTTGGGGGACACTAATTACCCATATAGTAGGCCATTTAAAGTTGTTCCAGAGTTCAATAATCTTTTCTTCTGCAAAGTCTTATCGCTTATCTGCCATTAGTCCTATCCTATACATTTTTCATCTCGTGCATTGTAGTTTTCCTCTCTAGAAGTTCAGTCTGGACCTTTTTATTTTAAATGTCTTTCATGTTTTATATTAAGTTTCAGAACATATGCAATATAGTTGTAATATAGTTTTTCTGCTAATTCTAACATCTGTGTTCCACATCAGTTTTGATTGATTGATTTTTCTCCCCATTATGGGTTATATTTTCCAGTATTATGCTTGGTAATATTTGATTAGATGTCAAACGTTGTGAATTTTACCTTATTAGGTGCTGGATATTTTTGTCTTCCTATAAATATTCCTTAACTTTGTTCAGAGATGCAGTTAAGTTACTTAGACACAATCTGATTCTTCCAGATCTTGCTTTCACATTTGTTAGGCGTGGCCTGAGCAGAATTATTTAGTTTACGGCTAATTATTCCCCACTACTGATACAAGTGACTGGAGCCCTGGTGGTGCAACAGTTAAATGCTTGGCTGCTAACTGAAAGGTTGGTGGCTTGAATCCACCCCGAGACTCCACAGGAGAAAAGCCTTGAAATCTGATCCCATAAAGATTACAGCCTAGGAAACCGTGTGGGGCAATTCTACTATGTTACACAGGGTTACTGTAAGTTGATAATCAATTTGACAATGGATGCAAGGTCCTTCTGAGTACTGTATCCAGTACTCCATGAATTATGAAGCTTTCCAGACCTGGCTTTTAAGAATAGACATTATTTCTGGCCCTGTATGAGCGAGCATTGGATACTATTCGCTCTAATCTGTTTGGGTAGATTTGTTTATTGTTTTCTTTTAATTTGTTTTTCCTTGGCCTTGATTTTTTTTTTTTTTTTTTTTTTGACATATATGTGCTGACAGTATTCTGCTGAATACTTAAGGAGACCCCTCTGCAGAGCTCTAGAGTTCTCTCTCTGGACAGCTGTCTTTTCTCTGGTACCCTGTCCTGTGAACTCTGTCCACTTTGGTCTTTCTGGAATATCAGCTGTATCTCCTCAATAAGAAGTCCACTAGTCTGTGCCTAGTTTCCCCTTCCTTTTGCTGTAGACCGGAAACACTTTCAAGTCAATAAGCCGAGGCAATTATAGTGTATCTCATTTGTTTCCCGTCTCCCAGGGATCAATGTTCTTTTTCGCTTAAAGTCTATAGCTTAAACTATAGCTTTACATATTTTCTCAGGTTTTTTGGTTGTTTCATGTAGGAAGGTAATCCCTGCACGTGTCACCCCATCTTGGCCAGAAGCAGTGTTCTTTTTTTATTCCTGATCTTTGCACAACCTATTGACTCTACCTGAAATAGTCTCACCTCCATCCTCACAGTCCTCTGCACATATTTCAGATCTTTATTTAGTCATTTCTTCTCCTGGATGATCTCCGAGGCTGCCTTTCATTTAGTGCCCCCGGAACATCTCCGGCTTAACTCTCCTTAATGTTACATAACACTGAACAAAATTGCCACTTCTCATTGTTTTTATTCTACTTGACTAGGAACATCTTGAAGGCATTATAGGAACAGGAATCACATACTTCTCACCATTACATCCCCTTACCTTTGTGCTGAGCTCTGCATATATTATTCAACATATGTAAAAATTCATTATATGTAAAAATGAATGAGTGATTACCTTTAAACTGATTTCAACATGATAGATACAACAGCTTGAGAAAATAGAAAAACCATATCTTCCCAAGCACTTTATACTCATACAAATTTGGCCAGATATTGGAATATTTGGATTTCCAGCCACCATGATTGTAACCTCTGGGATGTCCTCAGACCTACCAATGCCACACTAAGATACCATGATTGATGTGTACCCAAGGGATTGCCTTCTAAATTGTTGAAGGCAGTTGTAATACAAGAACTCTGCAGCAATTTCCTTCGAGGAATGAACTGGACTAGTGATGACTGTAGTACTTTCACATAATCATAGAAGTCAGCAAGTCAGAAACCCAGGCATGTCGTACGTCAGTGGCTGTGAGGAGCTCTGCCAGTTTGTCCTTGCTTTGTTCCGTGATAAGATGACAGGCATCATGAGATATGGAGAGAGACAGTCTGATAGAAACTGAAGGAAGGAAAAGAGGAAGTATCAAGAAAAGAGGAAGTATCAAGAGACCATCAAGATATCATTTGCATAAAATGAGATGCAAAAGCCATTCATATGGAGAGTTCAGGTACTAAAGGCTGATGTCATCCCACTGTCATCAGGAGGGATTCATGCAAGCCAGAGGTTACAAGCTGGGTCTGAAACAGGGTGGCATTTGGGATTCATATGTCTGGAAAGGAAACACCTGGATCCTCAGGGCTTGCCGCCTCTGCAATAGAGAACTCCTCAAGAATATGAAGGATGACGGACCAACTATCTAGTGAAAGTACCCCCAGGTGATGAGGAAGTTTATGGATTCAAAGGGGGTGCCATTTACCTCCGAGAAGTTTTAACTGAACAGAACAAAAAACTCTTTCTCTGCAATTTTCAGCTACTGGTACTGGTGTTGTTCTGGATCTGTACAAGCATGTTTTCTATTTCCTTCATATACCTACTCTCAGTGCTGTGCTGGAGTCAGCTCTTACCAGTTTGTCTGAGCCAACTGTAAGCATCTCTAATCAACTTCATGTTCTGCAACTTCACATTGGTAGCTTGAAATAAGCCCTGATGGGAGTATTCACACCATGGAAACTGGCTACAAATCAGGGCCTCCCTCACCCCCGTCAGTTGTTGACTATTTACCAGCATACCATTAGTTATACCTATATATGCTGACATTGACTACGTTAGTAACAACAGCTTTTATGATTGACTGCCCACATTGGACTGAGCTCTATATTGTAGGGCAGCAGACTTCTTCAATCTCTGTTATCCAGGCTTCCAGGTTGACAGGCTTCGGGCTAGGTTTAACCATTTGCAGATACTTGTGGGAGACTAGGAGTGGCCGGTGATAGGGAGGCTGGGATAGTTCTACCCCTTGGTTTCTGCCCCTGGTGGCTTAGTGCTTAAGTGTTTGGCTGCTAACCAAAAGGTCAGCAGTTCAAATCTACCAGCCACTCCTTGGAAACCCTATGGGGCAGTTCTGCTGTGTCCTATAGGGTTCCCCCTCTGGGTAAGGAGGTGGTGACTTCCTGCTCTTGCTAATGTCTGGATTGCCTGACTGTCCCCTGTTAACTTCTTGGCTCTCTCATCACATGCAAACCCTGCACTAAGTTCCCTCTGTTTAAGTACTTGGGTGGTTTCTGAATCCCAGCTAGATCCTGACTGATGTAGTGCTGAAATAATTGGCCAAAGTTCCAACATAAATTAGTAAAACTTGGATTTGAACCCTGATGTATCTGAAAATGGAAACTGTTCTAGCAAATATTCTGACACTTCTTTCAAATCGTGTTCAGATTTTCAGATCCTCCATCATCTAGTCATTTTATCCAAACTGCCCTCCACGGCCCACTTAGAATAAATAATCAAAACTCCAAGAAGCTCCAGGTAAAGCCACCATACAGAAGTCCTAGAGATATGCCTTTGTTGGTGTCCAAATGGAAAGCTTGCATCTGTTCATCTTTGCTTGGAGATGGAAAATTAAGGACAGTAGATGTGCTTTCCAAGGTTATTTTGCTCTAGATGTGCATGTGATTTCTTAGATCTAAGATATCACAGCTCTCTGTCTAAAAAACAGTCCTTCTTTTTTTTAACCATAAATGAATACTTCAAATAATATGATATAACAATAAAACATAATAGTATGCATGGCCCATTTTAGGCCCACCCTCCATCATATTTGTTGTTGAATGTCACATGCTTACTCAGGGAATATGGGAAGATCACAGGACACACACACCTGTTCATCGTTACCCTGTTTTTCTCGTCCCTTGTACCTCATTACTCTTGATTTTCTTTGGCACAAAGTCTTACCCACTTTTCTTGGCTAGGTTTTTTACAAATGCAGACTCTATCATTGTCCCCAGTTATGCAAATTTAATTCATCCTCTGCCAGGAAAATCCCTGGTAGTTACTGTCATTTACTTTGTTTTGCCTTGTCTTTTTTTCAGATAATATAAAGTTAATCCACTGAGGGGCCAGGGGTTAAAATTTCTGCTATGGACTTTTATGCTTATCACTATGACCAATTGGTTTGCGTTTCATCCTTGAATCCACGTGGTTATTTGCGGTGCAGGGCATAGGGTTCTTGCTGAACCAGTGAGAGGAAGTAAGGCACATCTTATTATTGTTGACCAAAGAAACATTTTATAGACTATACACCTTCCCCACCTCCCATCAAAACTGGCTGGTTTCTTAGCAGAGAAAGATTGTAATTATCTCTGAAGGCATTATTCTTCTCTTTCATAGCATTTGCCACAAATGCAGCTTGTTTATTCATTTGTTATTTGTTGTGTCTCTCCCTTCATACTGTTCACTCTGTGAGGACAGGGCTTGTTTTCTCCACCTCTGTACACAGGATGGCATCCAAATTGTTAGGAAGGCAAGATATCAATGCGGAAGAAAAGTAAATGCATGAACGAGATGGTCAAACATCAAACAATATTCATCTGTTTCTCTCTGTGAAGTTCTGGGCCCTCCCATCCTTCCACTGGCTGGAATGAGGGATCCAGTCAGTTCCAGGCTATTCCTTGGCTTCAGAGCACCTCTGCCTTACTGGGCCATATTTCTTCTGACTTTCCTTCCTGAAGCATTATGGTCCATGGCTTCCAGATGAAAAAAATATCTGCGAAGAGAGAATTATTTCCACATTTTGAAGACAGACTAAATCAAAACAGAAAATATCTTTTACAGTCAAGAATCTTGTATTTGGAATAAGTAACACCACCCCACCCTGGGTTTAAATCAATTCTTCATCACCTTAAGCTTGTTACTTAAAATGTTTAGCTTCTCTGAATTCTGTTCTTTTTGTAATGTGTAAAATGTCAATAATAATTGTACGTTCTTTTATTAATCCATGCACTTTCGAGACATGTAAATGTGACTTCCTTAGACAATGTTCTTCCTCTTACATGACCTTTTTTCTTTTCCTCACCCGTTTATCTTCTCTCACAAAAGTTCCAGTCCTTCTGTACTTTGTTTTCTTCCAACTTCCAGGAAGAAATTCTGTCAAGTATCCTCATTCTTGCAAGGATAGGAGTGATTGATAATTGCTTCATGTCCTTCCCTGGGGTTAGTTATATTTTTAAGTATGGTGTCTATTTGGCCAAAGAGATACAATTCTAATAATGTCACTTCAGGCTATGTTATAGACTCATTGGAAGCTATTTGGGTCCATGGAATATTCTTCAAAAACAAACAAACAAAAAGCAATTGCCAGTGTAATTCTAACTCATGGTTACCCATGTGTGTCAGTAGAACTGTGCTCCATGGGGTTTTCAATGGCTGATTTTTTAAAAGTAGATCACCAGGACTTTCTTCCAAGGCACCACTGGGTGGACTGTTACCACTAACCTTTTGGCTAGTAGTCAAGGCCTTAGCTATTTACACCACCCATGGATGTCAGAGCATTCATAGGGCCTCTAAAAATTAAATCACAAAATAATTGCCTTCCTCATATATATCTAAGGCCAGGCCTGCCCAGTTGATAAACCTCTGAACGTGCTATACATAATGCTCACCAAGGTCGCTATTGATACAATATGATGCACACTGCAAATGTTTCCTAAACTGCTGAAGTACAAGGTATGTGATATCATGCCTCAGTAAATAGTGACTCATGCCCTCTATGGTGCAAAGTGACCCCATGGTGCAATCTGGCTGCTTGGAAGGTATGACTAGCAAGGAGAGCAAATAGTCTAGGGTTGGACCATGGGTCTTGGATGGCAGCTGTGGGAAGAGCTATAACTCCAGGAAAGGATTAGTCTCAAATTAATAAAGCCATTTATGATTCCAACTATGACATCGCAGACCATTTAATCAAGTTTATGTAATTGAAGATCTGGAAGGCATTTTATAAATTGTATTAGTCAGCATAGTCTAGATTTTGGTGTGGTAACACTTTCGTCCCAAGATCCCAGTGACTTAATAGTATAAGGTTTGTTTCTTGCTATGCTACATGCTTATTATGGGTTGGCAGGAGTCTCTACATTCAGAGACCCAGACAGACATATTCGAAATGTACAGCTTTGCCTTGGAAGTGACACATGTCACTTGTACTCATGGTCCACTTGTCAGAATTAGTTAAATGACCTTGATTAACTGCAAGGGGGCTATAAAGAGTAGTCTTCCAGGTATTTTGAAGAAGAATTGGGCCAGCTTTTAGTTATAATATTTTAGCTTATCATACTGAGTTGGCTTGCCTTTTGCTATGATGCTGGAAGCTATGCCACTGATATTTCAAGTACCAATAGGGCATCCATGGTAGACAGGTTTCAGTGGTGCTTCCAGACTAGGGCAGACTAGGAAGAAAGGCCTGGTGATTTACTTTTGAATATTAGCCAACGGAAACCTTACAAATCATAAAATAACTTTGTCTGACTTGCTTGCTTTGGGTTTGTCGTTAGAAAGGATCAATCACTAAAGGAGGACAGACATCACGTTTGAAGTAGAAGGCCAGCAAGAGCAAGGGAGACCCTAGGTGAGATGGATTGTCACAATAGCCACAATGAAGGGCTCGAACATGGTGACAATTGTGAGGACTGGGCAATGTTATATTTTGTTGTACATAAGTCACCATGAGTTGGAGTCAACTTGAAGGCAGCTAGCAACAATCATCTCCATAAATATTATCTAGACACTCAACGAGATGGATTGACACAGTGGCTGCGACAATGGGCTTAAAACTTAGTAATGATTGTGAGAACGGCACAGGACTGGGCAGTGTTTTGTTCTATTGTAGATTGGGTCTCCATGGGTCGGAACTGACTTGACGGCACTTAACAACAATAACAAATACAACAACTGTGCTTCTTAACACATTTTTGATCATGAACTTATCAAATATCTGATGAAAATAAGAATCAGCTTCCTGGAAAATTTTAGATGGATATATATAGACTTTCGTATTCAATTTCATTGAATTTAAAGATTCCTCTACACCTCAACCAGTAGGCCACTACCAGCAATACGCTGAAGTTGGCTCATAGCGGTTTAGGAGAGCCTAATGCAAAAATTTAGGGGTTTTGCAAGCCGGTTGATGTTACACTGATATCTTGAAATACCCACAGTGGGATAATTTACACCATGGAAATTGCCAGATGCTACACATCATTCTTCCCCATTTTTTTATTTGTTTTCTCAAGAGCATTCCACTAGTGGCCCACTCTTCCACTTAAACAACTCATCCTCTAGTTCAGATATCTCAGATATGTTACATCCCACATGTCAAGTCTGCTTGACAAGTAAGTGATTTCTTGGAGCATTATTTTTTAGAGAAATGTGATATGTGAAAGAATACTAGGATCAAACAGCAGTAAATGACATAGCCCAGAGTTGGCAGCAAAAGTGCTAAAATCTCTGATTTCTTAAAACAATGCCCTCTTTATAAAGATAGGGGTACTAAGGCCTAATGGAATTAAATGATCTGCTTAGGCTCCATTAATATTGACAACAACCCCAGAATACAGATCTCTAGTTTCCTATACTGTATCCGCCCATCTTCCCA
This sequence comes from Trichechus manatus latirostris, assembly GCF_000243295.1. Lineage (NCBI taxonomy): Eukaryota > Metazoa > Chordata > Mammalia > Sirenia > Trichechidae > Trichechus > Trichechus manatus. The sequence continues at coordinate 234,188 of NW_004444254.1, forward strand.
ATTCAGCGTTAAAACAGCTAGTGTCTGCAGCAGCCTGACATGACCATAGATCACCTATGGGGAGACAGTGGCTCAGGATGGTTACAGCTCCTCCACTCATTTTATTACCCTGAACTTTGAAGGCTACATCTCTTTTTGTGGGTGTGCACTCCCTCCAGTACCACGGAGCTTAGAGGTTTTCAGGCAAGCCCTCTTCCCAGGACAGGAGATTGAGCTTGATGTAACCTAGGGCATCTCTGATCTCCATCTGAACTAGAGATTAGACTCAGATCATCCTTTAAATTAGTGAGCACCCATTGGCATGACAACACTTGGCCCAACCCCCAAATTAGGTGGTGCTCATTTTATCACCTGTATAAATTAAATCAATTAAATAAATTAGCCTTGAGTGTTTGTATTTTTCTCATGCACAAATTTAAAACATACGCGCAAACATTGAAAGCAGAGGAAGAAAAAGTTGTGAAGACGTGGTGAGGCAAACCCCACCAGTCTGTTGCTCCTGGGCATTCTACAAGGAGGTTACCATGGGTAAATCCCCTGCCGGGCATTATTACCCTGAGGGTAGTGAACAGACCAATAGACGTGACCTCACCATACCTTGGAATATACTTGTGCCATCCATTCTGGATGTCCAACTGAGGGAACACTAAATTAAACACCTCCTCTTTACCTACCCTCCTCCTGATTGACCACTGGAGCATGGAAGAAAGAGTGATATAAATCATTGTTAAAATAGGTAATATTAAATATTAATGGGATGGCAAGGCATTACTGCCTTTGACAACACAGGACCTGGGGTCTACTCTCTAAAAGCTCTTGAGTTATGGATCGTGTGTTTTGCTCCACGCACAAAGGGCAGGCCTTAGAACCAGTTCATTCCAATTCAAACTTGCTGATAATTTGCATTTCTCACAGTTCCCAGATGATGCTAACGCTGCTGGTTAGGGACCAATTCTCAGAACCTCTAGTAGAGTAGTGGTTCTCAAAATTTATTATGCACCTGGGGATTTTGTTAAAATGTAGATTTTGTTTCACTATATCTGGGGTGGAAATGCAAATTCTTAGCAGGGGTTCCAACTGGAACAAACCAGTTCGAAGCCCTGACAAATGGGTGGGGAAACTGTGCTCTGCTATGATCCTCAGAAGGAGCCCTGGTGGCATAATGGTTAAACACTCAGCTGCTAGCCAAAAGATTGGCAGTTGAAACCCACCAGCCTCTGCATGGGAAAAAGATGTGGCAGTCTGCTTCTGTAAAGATTACAGCATTAGAAACCCAATGGGGCAGTTCTACTCTGTCATATAGGATCGCTATGAATCGAAATCGACTTGATGGCAACGGGTTTGCTGTGATCCTCAGAATTCCCAGGGTTCAACTGAAACAGATTGGCCAACGCACAGACAAAGAGGGACTTGCTTCCCCTTGTATTTTATATCCCAGAATAAACAGGACTGGGAGAATTTAATGAACAGTGTTGCGAAGTCTTCATTCTCCAGAAAAATCAGACCCATAGAGGAGAAGTGAGTCTGCCCCAGGATGCACAGCTACTTTATTTTAAAGTTGATACAAAGACCGATTTATCCTATACTCTAGTCCAGTGTGCTAATCAGCTGGCATTTTAAATAGAGTTGAAATTATCTAAAATTTTACTGAAGGAAAAAAATGTCATAATTATACCAATTTTATTCTCCTCATTTACAATCAAATAATCATTTTATTTACAAGATTTCCCCCCATACCAATGATTTCTACTTGTTTGTTTGTTGTTGATTTGACTACTCTGGATTTCTGTTTTTGACTTGGCTGCCTTCTTCCTTAATATTCTGGTTTCTGTTAGTCATTACCATGAAAGAAATTAGGACAGAGACTGAAAAAAATTAACAGCAAACACATATCTATGCATATAGTACAGTTTCTTTTTCAAGGCATTTTCCACATCCATTCCCTCAGTCCATTGTGAGGCAGATAGACTATTACGATATGTCATATTTTCTAGTTGAACTGCCTGAGTACAGGGAAGTAAGTAACCTTCACATCATCACACAGGGATCTGGTAACAAAGCAAAGTCTAGGGCTGGTTTCTTGACTTGCAGTCCAATGCTCTTTCCATGATACCAGTGTATGGACCTGCTCTAATTGTGTGTTCCACCTACTTGCCTGCCACTAAGGGTTTAAATGGAGGTCCCACAAGAAGTCACTAAAATAATCATCACCATCATCCAGTTTGGTTATTTAAGCATATCTTTCTTCTCTGTCAATCCCACTTCCCACTTATTTGGAGCACTGTCAACATCTGGGTCAAAAATAAAAATCTGTCAAAGTATATACCACAGAGCCCGTATTCAAAATTATGCACTTTGTCATTCATAAAAGGTCATCTCAAGCAGTCACACATGATCGAACTACCTTAATGTGCACACAGTTCTAATCAGTCGCCAAACCTAGAGCAGGATAGGAGGGGCGGGGTGGAGGATGCGAGTGGAAGGAGGTGGGAAACAGTGATTGTACTGCAACCCTAACTTGGTGATAACTACAATAAGTAATGGCGGGCAGCTTGTCAACAAGGAAGATTTGAGAATCAAAACCAAACCAAACAAAAAGCAGATACTTGGCCTCCAAATACATGGTAGCCTGGTTCCGTGGCCTTAAAAATGGCACTGAGCCATTAAGAGTAGTTTAGTTTAAGTTCCTTAAGATTCAGAAATGTCTGAAGGTGGATATGCCACCCATCTTAAAAAGCGTTCAGTCCCACATGGTTGAGACAAATCCACTACAAGTTTTTTTTTTTTTTTTTTTTTTAATGCTTTATAAGTCAGAGGCAAAGAACACAAAATTATCATGTCTTTGGAGCATCTCTGGGTGGACTGTAACCTTTCAGTTAGCAGCTGAGGGAGTTAACCACCATCCAGGGATGGCATTTAATTTGCAAGGCAAAGGGATAAATTTCTGTTACCCGGAAATGTCCCCATGTGGCAAAGGTCCTTTGTATACAATAACGGATAATTTAGGCATGAAAATCTTCTATCTTCCATATTCTTAAAGGCCACCTCACCTGAAAGGATACGTGGGGACGGAGCCTGTGAGAGCCTGGAAACTTTGCCTTCCTGTCAGAGCTGGACCATCAGCCATCAGATAGTCCCTCTCTGGTGCCTTATGCTTCAAAAGAGAGGGGTAATCACCTGCGGTGTTTCCCAGAGTCCTCCAGAGCAGTGAATGACTGTGGCAGATAATCCCTAGAAGAGCAAAGAACCAGGAGCTGAAAGGCATAGGGGCAGAGGGAAGGGCAGTCCAAGGGGTCACAGCGTGACAGCCCAGGCCCCCAGGAAGCTGGCAGCTGTCAGGGCAATCCAGCAATTGCAGTCCTGAGGCTGACCACGCACAAACCGCACTGCCTTGCTTGCCTTGTACAAAATAGGGCCGCCTTGGAGTGCTTGCTATTCCATTTGCTACTTTTGGTTCCATTAGCCTCAATATGTCCATCCATGTCAGTGTTGTCTCTAGGATTATTACCTGCCAGGACTGTGAGTGTGGCCACTCAGGCACTTAAACTGGCCGCAATGACTGCAGATCCTCACAAGTCCAGCCTTTTCTTGTCATTTGGGTCTCTGCCCAAGCACCAGCTCCCCGCAAGAGACCATTCCAGACAATGTCTGATGCTAACTAATGTTGCCTCAAGCTTGCGCCCCAGACAATGTCATAGCCCCCATGCCCTATTCTATTCTATTTTTTTATAACAGCATTTTAGATGATCTTAGTTTTTGTTTTCATGCTTACCGTTTCTCCCTTCTTCTATGATGATTGGGATCCTGTTTTGTTGATTTCTGCATCCGCAGGGCTTAGAACCCTGTTTAGGGCACAGTGATACCAAAAACCAAACCCGTTACAGTTGTATGGATTCCAACTCACAGCAACCCTATAGGACAGAGTAGAACTTCTCATAGGGTTTCCAAGGATGTAAATCTTTATGAAAGCAGACTGCCACATCTTTCTACAGCAGAGCAGCTGGTGGGTTCAAATCACTGACCTTTTGGTTCGCAGCCAAGCCTTAACCACTGTGCAACCTGGCTCCTTCTGAAGAGACAAATCCATCGTCGGTGAGTCGATTCCCACTCATAGTGACCCTATAGGACAGAGTAGAATTACCCCATGGGCTTTCTGAGGAGCTGGTGGATTCGAACTGCCAACCTTTTGGTTAACAGCAGAGCTCTTAACCCCTGCGCCACCAGGGCTCCTGTAAGTGCTTAATAAATACTCATGGAAAAACCATGATTGATTAAATGGATGTATTCGGATTATTCTTGTTTTTCTCACCAAATGTCTTTTAAATTCACACTTGCAAAATATGAGATACTGTGCTTGGTTTTCTCTTTCACTATTTAGTGATGTCAATAACACAGTGAGGTGAATACTATTACGAATCTTGGAGAACTGAAGTGACTGTTCTAGGTCACAAAACTCCATTGCCATGTTCAGCTCCTTTTTAGAAAGACAAAGACAACTCCTCTATTATAGCAAGTTAGTATCTTCAGTAATATGCGTGAAAACCTCCTGTCTTTAGTGAATATTCTTTCTTCTTCACCAGATATGCACAGGTCTTCGATGTGCACAACAGAAGGGATAGGATTTCATCTGAGTGGCCCAAGGGGTTGAGGAACCTAGAGCTCATCTTTAGATACAGCTTTGCCTGACTGAGTAAGGAGGGAAGAATGGGCTGTAAGAAGGCCAGCTCTTGTAACCTAAAGAATCGTCTGACACTGAAAGTTGAAACCACGGACATTCTAGGATCTTTTGCTAGTCAGAAGTATAGGGCAAGGTCTCTAGAATTCACATCCAATCCCTGGCCTTATTCCCCCTTTCAGTTATTCTTAACATAGAAGCCAATGTCACTTTTTTATAATGGCATCAAGGGAGCTTCCATGGCCTCCTCCATGACTTCACATTGTTTCCCTGATCCCATACTTTATGGCTCATCTCTTACCCTTCCTCTTCACTGATGGTGCAGTAAGAACACTTCTGTGAAGAAGACTTGGCTAGATAGACTCTTTGATTCACAGACAGACATCATTTCTAACTGCACATTGTGTGAATGATAGACTGACTTCTGGTGGCAAACAGGCTCCTCCTGCCTGAGGGCTATACGAGGAACCCAACTGCAATGAGGTAGCCTCCTGATCTTTGGGATCCTTTCTCTCAAAGACAGAAGTTTATCTTATCTTTACACTCTTGTCTCCATGGTCCCTCTGCCTCTATGCTTCTTCTCCGCCCTTTGCTATATATCAATCACTTGCCAAAGGAATTTGAATCTTTCTATCTAAAGCAGTTGGTAAAGAATTTGTCAATGTTTCCACAATGAGTCACCATCCATTATTTGGAAAAGAGAAGAAGGAATGGGCCCTCAGGGGATAATTGAAATAATTTAGTGGAGGTGTGGGATGAGCTGTTTGATTCTGGAAAATATCAAGCAACCTCATATAGATAATTTTAGCTATGGAAGATAGCTTCATGTTCTCAAAGTCAAAATTAGGGTGGTCCTGTAGGCTTAAATGAGCCTAACAAAATAACATTACCCTGGTACCCTGTCCAGGGAAGTAGAGCTTAAGTAGTATAATATTGTATAATATTGCATAATATTGAGTACATGGGAAGTTCTCATCAGATACACATTGGATTGAATTGAAGGAGTCATGCCAAGTGGCTATGTGGAAATAACATCACCTGAAGAATCACTGTTTGCCTAGTTTCTGTTAGAGGAAATTATTAAAATCAAAAGAAGAAAAACTGTTGTCTTGGGGAGACCTTAAAAATCCTTTCCCTGTACGCCTACCCCTCCCCAGTCACCCACCAAGTCTAATGATGCTTCCTTCTCTTGTAGAGATGTATGAAGACAGGGGTTTCAATAATCTATCCCATTATACATGGCATAAAATGTCCTTAGGATGGTGTATCTAGGAAGAAGGTAGTAGAACACCCTCTCTACTATGTTTAGGGGCTCTTAGAGACTGTAGAGAAGAGCCTGGCTGATTCTCAACCCCAAATGAGGAAGTACTAAAGTTATATGAGAGAAAAGAGGCATGGACTACTCAGTGGCCTCTTGATCAAGTGATGAGATGTTCTTCTGGACAATGGTGTGCAGGCACAACTGTCAGGAGCCGGAAGGAAACTTGCCTCCCTATCTGGAGTCTTCTATTCGAACGTCCAAGGCGAATCTGAATGGTATATACACATGCACACACACACACAAACACACATACACACACACTCACTTGCACTAAGACCATCGTATCAGCTGGGTTCACCAACATCAGACATCAGACTGAACAAGACTGAGAACATGGGTACCCTCTTCCCCATTTTCCATCTCTAATGCTGGGGGTGCAGAACTGGGTTATGTTAAGAGAAGTGGGAGTCAGTAGAGAAGTGATTATTCCCCATCCATGAAACTTTCTGTTTCCTTTCAAGCTCCATCCCTCACCTAAGAAGACTTCACCTACCTGATACAAATAGGGAGCAAACTGCACAGGGAAAATGAGTCCTATGTCGATACCAGTACAGAAGTCGAGAACACTTCCTCTGGAGGAAGTTTTGGGATAGGTCCATGATCTGGAACCTACAATTGGTATGCTGTAGGATAAGAAACATCTGATAGGAATTTCCTCTAGTGTCCCATGGGGGAGAGATGGGAAGGTATGTGAGTGGCAGGACAGTGTTACTGCTATAAGACCAGGTGATTTGAACTTTATTTCACTCCATGAAAATCAAGAGTCAGTCACATAATGATTTCCTTAAGCACTATGGAGGTTTATTCATTTGGGTAATAAATTAAATTATTTTATTGCATCCCAGAATGTCAAAGATCCTCTTTTCAAACTCATTTTACCACGTTAAAAGACAGAATGTTGACTAATTATACAACCAGTTTGATCATTTTTCCTGAACCAAACAATCAGTTCTTTCAAAACCTATAACACAGTTTTGAAATCAATTCCACTTAATAAACTGTTTTGAGCACTTAGTATGTGCAAGGTACTGTGAGTATCTAGGCTTGGCTCTATCAGAGGGCTTGTTAGGAGTAAAGGGAGTCTGATATCTCAGAATGAGAGAGGCAGTAGGAAGCTAGAAGAAACAAAAAGTGTGCGTAAGCCTTCTACCTCACAAGAGGAGCTAGACAACCCAACCCATTTGCCAGCAAACATAACAGATTTAGCACCCAGGTCCAGTTATTTGTATTTCAAGTTAAGACAAAGGTAAATGAATATGGACATGGACCAAACCCCTAGGGACTGGGAGCTGATCAACACCTCTGCAAAGAACTGGTATATCAGACAAGATCCTCCCATAAACAGTAATGCTCTGAAGGAACACAAAGAGACTCAGAATCTCCTCCAAGAGAAGAGAAGCCAGTTGCAGCTTAGCTACATCCAATGTGTATTAAAGAAGAGCTATCTGTCACAAAATATTGAATCAATGCCTGTCACAGCCTTGAGCATAACCCTTCCACTACTAGGTCCAAACCCCTCTGGGGCTTGGAGATGGGGCTTTCCTTATATTTGCTGATGCTTTATTCTCTTACTGGCTTCAGGAACAGGTCTAAGCAGCCTATAATTGCCTGGGTGCTCAGGAATTGTTAGGACACAACTAGGTTGGGAGGTAAAGACCTAGAGAAACACCCAGTCTCTGCCTTGAAGGGATTTATAGACTAATAGAAGGGATGAACCATTATGCAAACAACTGGTCTGTCATGTAGAATAGTCAAAAAGAAGATATGGTGTAGAAGAGATTTGGAAAATCTTTCCCTGAAGGCAAAAGATGAACTTGACAGAGGGTGCTGAAAGGGAAGGGCACACCATGGAAAGGGAAATAGCATGAGCAAAGGTATTAGAGAGGTAAATGCAGACCCTTAGGAGCTCCAGATGTGAGGTTTATGAAGTAAGGCAGCAAAGAGGGAGGGGCCTTCCAGCTCTGGCTCCCCTACCTCCTTCCCTGTGGTTCCAACAAGACCCTTATTGCTTTCTAAAGCCAATGGCAGAGTAGAAAGCCCACCAAGTCCAAAATGATGGAAAGTAACCAAGATGAGCACCAGAGCCCACAAACTCAACCTTTAAGTCAAACCACAAGAACGATTGGAGCGGAAGCATTTCCTACACTCTTGGCTCTGAACTCCCTCAACTTCTGAAGTCCCAGACTCAGGCAGAACTTCGTCATTTATAAGAACTGCACTGTGGGAAGGAAGGAGGGGAGTGCTTGAAGCCTCATATTGGAGAGCACCCCCGCCCAATTCTTTAGCACATCATTATTACAGGTGTTGTTTTATACATGAGCATAACTATAATCCCTTCCAAAAATTACTGTGGTCATTAAGAAAGGAAGGGTCTCTTGACATTTAAGTAGGTAGGGACAAAAAGATCTGTGATACTCAGCCTTGAATCAGAAAATATGCCTTGTCATTGTTATGAAATTTCAAAACCTCTGAAAAAAATGCTACCGACATTATTTTTTTTTAAATGTTATGGTATTTGTCAAGTAAAACTTAGAGGATATATAAATGGGTTACAGTGTTTGTACACAAAGATAAAACATTGGAGATCATTAAATGGATAATAGTGTTAGGGATATCTTTTTAGCGTTTATTTTTAACTTTAAGGAAGTGAAATGAAGTTCTGCTGCTTACGGAAGTACTGATTTCTTCATTAGTATTTGTTCTAACTCCTATAGAGAAAAGAAAGGGAGAGTAAGTCTACCACCTTCTTCAGCCTCAAGTGGAACACTTTTCTTTTTCCCTGTGCCTTCTTACCTGTGCCACCAGTACTATGATATATCTTTATATTGCTTCTTTAGCCTTGTGATGGAAGTCATGAGGCTAACAGTATTTGGAGGACCCCAAATGTGATACCAAAGACATCCAACTTTATTTGGCAAGTGCTTAGAAACCATCATAGATAGAGGAGTTGAATAATTAAAGATATTTTTGAAAAGATAATTGTAGCAGTGTTGAAAAGAATGAGTTAGAGGGTAGATGAGAAGAGACTGAAGGTCAAAGCCATGTTAGAAGGCTGTGGTCTAGGTGAGGCAGTGATATATTAGCCATGCTGGTGACAATGGAATGAATAGGATAGTACGGATGCAGTAACTGAGTCTCTGGGCTTACAGTAACCCCAACCTGCAATACTAGAAATAGATGCCAACCTCTCTGCACTATTACTAACATTAGTGGTAAAGATATTATTAATAATGAAAAAATAATAATAGCTAGTAATTATTGAGCACTTACTATGTGTCAGGCACGGTAGTCAATGTTATATGTTTATTAACTGATTTACTGTCCTCGACCACTCTTTCACGCAGGTCTATTATCATCCTGATTTTGTAGATGAGGATATTGATGCTTCCTGCTGTTAAGTAACTTGTTCAAGGTTTTGCAACAGGTATACAGCAGAGCTGGGATTTGAACCCAGGTCTGTATGACTTCATAGCCCAGACTCTTTATGTTATTCTGTCCCTCTGTTGTGTAGAGTCATCTCCTGTGCCCAAGGAAAATGACAAGACATGTGCTTCTTGTAATGCTGTGGCTAATTTCCACTTTAGACAAGAAGATGTAGAAAGAAGATTCTAGGAAGAAGACTTTGGCTTTGAACAAGGGAAGGACAGAAAAGGCCTTTGTGAAAATAAATTTTAAAAATATGATTTTAATATCTGGATTGAGAGAATGGGAAAAGGGCAATGCCAGCTGTGCCCAAAAGGGAATATTTTAGGGGAGGTGCCATCTATGTGTGCCAAAAGAAGGTGGATTAAACACAGGAGAAGAGGGACTCTATAATTAGCCCTCTAACTTAGTGATTTTGTGTCACAAAATTTGTGGTGTGCCTTTATTGATGGGATTACATGGGCCAGACCAAGTGGTTGAGTTTGAGAAGCCTCGTGTGTTGGGATGCCCCTGATACTAACTGAGAGATCGACATTAGATGCAAGTGACCTATCAACTATTTGCATGGGGAGGGGCAGCAGCACAAAATTGATTCCTCAGCATTGACTCTAAAGATCAGAAACTCTTGCCTCTTGCATGAGAATGATGGCTTCATTAACTAATTTTCATGCTGAGTAGGGGGAATTGGTTTGAAGTGTTACATAGAATAATATCTAATTGAGGGTGCTTTGGAAGCACCTGAAGACCAGGTTTCTATGCACACAAAATGGTAACCAGCTACAGGCAGTTTAGGCTGATGTCTCTGAGTGTTGAGCTCTGCTATGTGGACCTGGACTTTGGAAGTCATTGGAAGATGAAAACATAGAGTTCCTCAGAGCATTTTCTGAGGGAATGTCTCATGTTAAATGCATGCTTAAAAGTCTTCCCTTCCCCTGGGACAGATTTTGCGGAACATGTGGCTTCCATTTAGGAATGAGCAATTATTCACCAGAAGTTTGCCGCTAACAAGAGCTTTGATTATGTAGAGAAAGTTTGTCCTTTTTGTTATAAAAATGCTCATTGCAGTGCATTAAATTAGATGCAAAACATCCTCATTAACACAGCCAATCTGATAAACAATGTGTCTTCAGGAAATTGTCTTATTAATTAATAATTAGAGCCTTTGCTCAACAGAGTGCTGGAATCCTAGTTTCATAAATGAGACTCCCTTCCCACTCCGTTCTTTTTTTTTTTTCCTTTTTCTTTTGGCTGTGCAATAAAAATAAATCTCATTAGCAAATTGAGCTCTCTCTGGTTCTAAGCTTTGCTCTGGTACTTTATCTCTGTAGTTTGACTTACTCGTTGGTTCAATAGCAGGAACCAAGCAAAAGCTTCCCTGGATCTTTACTGGTATTACAAATGCAGACATACAGCTAAAGATGACTTTAGACATCATTTGGTTCAGCCCCCCACCAATACAGGGCTGAGTTCTATAATTTCTCCAATGCACAAGCATGCAATTTCTAGTTGTTTACATCCAGTGCGACTCTGTCGCAACTTCATGCTGCTTCTTGAACTATTGTCAGACGAATCAAATTAGCAGAATGCTCCTCCTAATTTTGAGCCTAAATGGAAATCCTTAAATTCTGTTTACTGATTAAGTGTGCCTCCGGAGGAAGCTGTATACCACAGTTCCTCTTTATTTCCATGATGGCTTTTCATACATTTCTTGGCCACTCTGCTCTAGCTCTTTACTCCAGTTTAAATTTAACAGGTTCCTTCAGTCATTGTTTACCTAATTAATTTTCAAACAAACTTATTTTGAAACTCTTCTATGTGCTAGCATAGGGAGAGGCAAGACAACCAAAAGCTGTCTGCATCCTTCCATTTCTAATGGAAATTAGAAATTCTTCCATTTCTAATACCCGAACACATAGACAACTAGTAAACAAGATGATTTTACAGAGATAACTATACAACGAGAGACACTGGTGGTTTAGTGGTAGGATTTTCACCTTCCACATGGGAGACCTGGGTTCAGTTCCTGGCCAATGCACCTCATATGCAGCCACCACTCATCTGTCAATAGAGGCTTGCTTGTTGCTATGATGCTGAACAGGATTCAGGGGAGCTTCCAAACTAAGACAGACTAGGAAGAAAGACCTGGCAATCTCATTTCTAAAATCAGTCAGTGAAAACTCTATGGATCACAACAGTCCAATCTACAACCGATCATGAGGATGGCACAGGACAGGGCAGTATTTTGTTCCCTTGCGCATGGGGTTGCCATGAGTTCCTTTGTGCATGGTCAATTAACAGCAATAAATACATAATGAAGAAAATAAAATAGGGTGATATGATAGATTGTGGCAGGATGGGGAGACTCAGGTGGTTAATTCTGATAAGGTAGTTAGGGAGAGCCTTTGAGGAAGTGGAATTTGAGTTTAAACCTAAATTCCAAAAAGGAACTAGAGCTTTCAAAACTCATAGGGCAGAGCATTACAATTAAAAGAAACAACTAAAAGGTGGTAATATATGCACTAAAGCAGAACTGGAATTAGCATAATCAAATCCCTGGATCCAAACTCTCTCTCCTCTTTGCCCACGTTCCTCTTCAGGGATCTGAACACTGTAGTAGAGTTGGGTTCTGACCAGACTACAAACGAAATCTCACCTGTCAAGGTGTCATTTAATAATTTTATAGCACAGTTAACTTGTTTAACCCTCTTGACAACTTCAACTTTCCAGAACTCACATGAACCACCATCAGGCAATCTCTTCTCATGTGTATTTGGGAAATTGAACACTTTTAAATCTAAATGCAGTAATTCTCATATTTTCCGTTTCATTTTTTATTATTTTGGTTTATATGGAGTACAACAACCCTTAGGTATAATTTTGAATTTTGACTCTGTCACTCTAGCCCTCCAACAGTAATTTGTTAAACATATCTTTTAAGTGCTTCTATTCAACATGTAGATGAAGATGTTCCCCAAAACAAGATTGAAGTTTGAACCCCACAGCCCTATTCCAGAAAATATTTTCTGCACCTTCAGAGCCATCAATATGTTTTAGTATGGATGCATAACCAGTTATATTTTCACATAAATATTCTAACATCTTAGTGCCAAGTCAATCATTTTTTTTTGCAAGTATATCATGAGAGGTTATGTCCAATGAGTTCATGAAGTGAAGAGATAAAATAGCATCAGTGTCAGCATTTCTTTTATTTTTTACCAAAGTACCTCCACTTAGAAAGAAAGAGAAGCACAGACAGATAGATAGTTAGGTAAGTAGGTAGGTAGGTAGACAGACAGACAGAAAAAAGAGAGAGAGATAAAGTTAGGAACAGAAAGAAGGCGGGAGGAAGGGAAGAAGGGAACTGAATTTGGAATAAATCACTATCAGGCTACCTTTATTACTGTATATAATCCTTTTTTAAATGCCCCCAAACTACTTGCATTAAAACGCACCGTAGAATTTCAGAGTAGTTAAACTTATCTGGCTGGTTGATGCCAGCACAATGTTCATGCTCTTCCTCCTGCTCTTTGAATGGCTGGGTTACTCCATCCATCAGCTTTCAGCTTTAATCTCACCTTCTCCAAGAGAACACATGTGATCCCTCTATCTAAAGTAAGTCCGTACACCATCTTTTATTCTTTTTGTTGTTGTTGTTATTTGCATGACTTTTTATTTATTTTTATTTTATTATTTTATTATTTTTAATTTTTTTTTATTATACTTTAGGTGAAGGTTTACAGAACAAATAGTTTCACCTTAAACAGTTAGTACACATATCGTTTTATGACAATGGTTAACAACCCCACAACATAGCAACACTGTCCCTTCTCAACCTTGAGGTTCCCAATCACCAGCTTTCCTGTCCCCTCCTGCCTTCTAGTCCTTGTCCCTGGGCTGTTGTGCCCCATTAGTCTTGTTTTGTTTTACGGGGCCGTCTGATCTTTGGCTGAACAGTGAACCTCGGGAGGAACTTCATTACTGAGCTAAGAGGGTGTCCAGGGGCCATACTCTTGGGGTTTCTCCAGACTCTGTCAGGCCAGTAAGTCTAGTCTGTTTTTGTGAGTTAGAATTTTGTTCTACATTTTTCTCCAGCTCTGTCCGGGACCCTCTGTTGTGATCCTTGTCAGAGCAGTCAGTGGTGCTAGCCAGGCACCATCTAGTTGTACTGGACTCAGTCTGGTGGAGGATGCAGTAAATGTGGTCCATTAGTCCTTTGGACTAATCTTCCCCTTGTGTCTTTAGTTTTCTTCATTCTCCCTTGCTTCCAAAGGGGTGAGACCGGTGGAATATCTTGGATGGCTCCTCAAATGCTTTTAAGACCCCAGACACTACTCACCAAAGTAGAATGCAGAACATTTTCTTTATAAACTATGTTATGCCAGTTGAGCTAGATACTCCCTGAGACCATGGTCCCCACAGCCCCCATCCCAGTAGTTTGGTCCCTCAGGGAGTTTAGATGTGTCTACGGAGCTTCCATGACCTTGCTGGCTTCCCCATTGTTGTGTACTGTTTTACCCTTTACCAAAGTTACCACTTATCTATTCTCTAGTTAGTGTTTTTCCACCCCCACCCCTCCCCTCCCTCATAACCATCAAAGATTGTTTCTTTTTGTGTGTAAACCTTCTCATGAGCTTTCATAATAGTGGTTTCATACAATATTTGTCCTTTTGTGATTGACTTACTTCACTCAGCATAATGCCCTCTAGATTCATTCATGTTGTGAGATGTTTAGCAGATTCATCATTGTTCTTAATCGTTGTGTAGTACTCCTCTGTTGTATGTACCATAGTTTATCCATTCATCTGTTGATGGGCGTTTAGGTTGTTTTCATCTTTCTGCTATTGTGAACAATGCTGTAATGAACATGGGTGTGCATATGTCTATTCGTGTGATGGCTCTTGTTTTTCTAGGATATATTCCTAGGTGTCGGACTGCTCTATGGTATGGTATTTTAATTTCTTGTTTTTTAAACAAGTGCCATATCGTATTCCAAAGTGATTGTACCATCTTGCATTCCCACCAGCAGTTCATAAGAGTTCCAATCTCCCTGCCGCCTCTCCAGCATTTGTTATTTTCTTTTTCTTGATTCGTGCCAGTAATGCCAGGGACAGATGGTATCTCACTGTGGTTTGATTTGCATTTCTCTAATGGCTAGTGATCTCGAGCATTTCCTCCTGTGTCTGTTAGCCACTTGAATGTCTTCTTTGGTGAAGTCTCTGTTCATTTCCTTTGCTCATTTTTTTAATTGGATTTTTTTGTCTTTTTGTTGTAGAAGTATTGGATTTTCCTATAGATTTTAGAGATTAGAACTTTGTCGGATTTGTAATAGCCAAAAATTTTTTCCCAGTCTGTAGGTTCTCTTTTTGCTCTTTTGGTGAAGTCTTTTGATGGGTATACATGTTTAATTTTTAGAAGATCCCAGTTATCTAGCTTATCTTCTGGAGTTTGTGTATTGTTCATTATGGTTCGTATCCTGTTAATACCATGTATTAGGGCCTCTAGCATTGATCTTATTTTTCCTTCTATGATCTTTATATTTTTTGGTTTTATATGTAGGTCTTAGATTCATTTTATGTTAGTTTTTGGTATGATGTGAGGTATGGGTCCTGTTTCATATTTTGCAGATGGACATTCAGTTTTGCCAACAAAAAAGTGAAAACACTGCCTTTTCCCCATTTGATGGACTTTGGGCCCTTGTCAAAGATCAGGTGACCATAGGTGAATGGATTTACATCTGGGTTCTCAATTCTGTTCCATTGGTCAATGTATCTATCATTGTACCAACACCAGGCTGTTTTAACTACTATAGCTGTATAGTAGGTTCTGAGGTCTGGTAGTGTGAGTCCTCCTACTTTTTTCTTCTTCTTTACTAGCACTTTACTTATCCAGGACCTCTTCAGTTTCCATATAAAGTTACTGATTAGTTTTTCCATCTCTTTAAATAATGTTGTTGGCATTTGGTTAGGGATTGTGTTATATTTGTAGATTCCTTTGGGTAGAATTGTCATTTTCACAATGTTGAATCTACCTATCCATGAGTATGGTATGCTTTTCCATTTATGTAGTTCTCTTAATTTCTTGCAATAGTGTTTTGTAGTTTTCTTTGTATATGTCTTTCGTATCCATACTTAAATTGATTCCTAAGTTTTTTTTTTTTTTTAGGGGCTATTACAAATGGTTTTGTTTTTCTGATTTCCTTTTCAGGATTCTGTTTATTGGTGTATAGGAATCCAACTGATTTTTGTATATTTATCTTGTATCCTGCTACCTGCTGAATCTTTCTATTAGTTCCAATGGTTTTCTCATGGAGTCTTTTGAGTTTTATATGTATAGTATCATATTATCCACAAATAGGGACAGTTTAACTTCTTCATTACCAATTTGGATGCCCTTTATTTCTTTTTCTTGCCTTATTGCTCTAG
>NW_004444254.1:250128-285185 GCF_000243295.1 Trichechus manatus latirostris
CCTTTATTTCTTTTTCTTGCCTTATTGCTCTAGCTAGGACTTCCAGCACAATGTTAAATAGGAGTGGAGATAAAGGGCATCCTTGTCTTGTTCCTGTTCTCAAGGGGAATGTTTTCAGCCTCTCTCCATTAAGAATGATGTTAGCCATTGGTTTTGCATAGATACCCTTTATTATCATGAGAAATTTCCCTTCTATACTTATTTTATTGAGCGTTTTTATCAAGAATGGGTGTTGGACCTTGTTGAATGCCTTTTCTCTGTCTATTGAGATGATCATGTGATTCTTTTCTTTCCTTTTATTTATGTGGTGGATTACGTTGATTGATTTTCTAATGTTGAACCATCTTTGCATACCTGGTATGAATCCTACTTTATTTTTTTGATATGATACTGAATTCTATTGGCTAGAATTTTGTTGAGAATTTTTGCATCTATACTCATGAGAGATATTGGTCTGGTGATTTTCTTTTGGGGTCTATCCTATATGGGGTTCGTCAATCTTCTTGGACGGTCATCTTTTCATCTCTCATGATATTATGGAAGTTTTCTGTCAGCAATTCTTCAATGATCCTCTCTGCGTTTTCCGTTTTCTCCCCCTGTTCTGAAACTCCAATCACACACAGATTTTTGTCTTTGATTGCATCCCACATAATTCTCAGTGCTTCTTCAGTTTTCTTCATTCTTTTTTCTGATTTTTCCTCAAAGAGATATCCAAGTATTTGTCTTTAATTTCACTGATCCTGTCTTCCATTGTTTCAAGCCTACTCCTCAGACCTTCTATGTCATTGTCCATTTCTGAAATCTTTTTGTTTATCTTTTGGAGTTCTAATTGTTGTTTTTGTACGATTTCTAGTTGTGAATTTGTTTTGTTCCCATATTATTTTCTTGAATTCTTCCATTTTTTTTGGTCTGTATTCTCCATGAATTTGTCTGTCTTTTCCATGAATTTTTCTATTTTTTTCCTCATTTTTGTCTGCTTTTTGCTTCAACTCTTGGACAGCTCTGAATATTAGAGATTTGACTTCCAAGTCAGGTAGTTCCTGTGCCTTTTCTTCTACTGGAAAGTCATCTGGTATTTTATTTTGGATGCCTGCTGGAACCATCCTGTCATTTTTTAAATATGTTTTGATATTGTCTGCTGTCTTCAGGACATTCAGTAGTTATTTTCCTCATTTATGGATTGTAGATTTGTTTGTTTCATCCTGCTTTTTTGTTTCATTTAGTTATGTCTGAGTAGGCAGGCTGTGCATTCTTTGTTGTTTGTTCGCCTGTAAGGATAACATTTTTCACCTCTTTGTGCAATGGGCAGGGCCAGACACTCAGCTATGGTACAACAGTGCAAGTCCAACTGAAGGGGAGGGTCTGGGATGGGTTGTTGTGGAACATACTCGTGCTGACAAGGTGGCCTGGGGGTTAGCACAGGGCAGGTTCCGGTTGGCCATTCCTGTGCTGCTCGGGGGTGCAGTGTTCAGCATATGGTGCAGATAGGCAGGAGAGAGGAGGAGGGGGAGGTTGTGATGTGTGGAGCTAGGTTTGGTATGGGAAAGAGAAGAGAGAAACAGGAGAAGAAGAAAAAAAAAAAGTGCTGACGGAGCCTGTCTTTGGAGTGGAGAGACAAGAAACCAAGAAATGGAAAAAAACAAAAAGATAAAGTAAATAAAAATAAAAAAATTAAGAAGTATCCCCAGGAATCCCACTTGTGAGACTGCACAGACCGAGGCAGTGGCTCCCAAACTGTACAGTACAGCCTGGCTACAGGGGGTTTAGATGACATACAGTGCCAGGTATTCAGGAGACAGGAAAAGAAGGTATGTAGAAAGAGACAAGAAACCAAGAAATGAAGAAAAATATAAAGGAAAAAAGAAAGAGAAAACAAACAAACAAAAAAGAAAAAAAAAAAAAGCCCCCAGGGATCCCACCAGCCATAGTGGCACAGACCAGGGAAGCAGTTTCCCAGTTGAGCAGCACTTCAGAGCCTGTCAAGAAGAAGCAAAGATGGAACACATAGTCAGGTGTTCAAGAGAAAGGACAGGGAGGAGGTGAGAGGCCGGGAAGAAACCAAAAGAAGCTGAAAAAAACAACACCAGCAACAAAGAAATGGCAGTGAAGTACCAGCTGGTGCGGGCGGGAAGAATCTGTGTGGCACAGAGCCGGAGCCTCTCTTGCCATGGTCCCTGGCCTGATGGGAAACAGCCAAGGCCTAGCAGGGGCAGAAATGTAGGGGTTGGAAAAGTGTGTATCGAAACGCGGGTTACTGGGTGCTCTTTCTCCTGTTGGGAGCTCCATGAATCTGCTTCCCCATGCCCCCTGTCTGCCAATCTCCAACAGGAGTCCAAGATAGAGAATCCATGCTGCATTAGCTGATATGGGACCTCTCCTCTTATCTCTCCTTGCTCTCTGTTCTCTGTCAGTTTCTTATTCCATTCGGTGCTTGGTTGAGTCTTTATCACTTCATTTGATGCTTAGGATTCCAAGACTGATGTTTGTCTCTGTTTTATTTAGTTTTTTGGGTCTTTGCTGTGGAGGGACGACGTGATGCTTCGGTCTATAACACCATGTTGGCTCCACCTCTTGCCCCATCTTTTATTCCTTATCTCAACATCCTACTTGTTTCCTTTATAGAATTTACTGTAATCCATACTATTTATATTTGTTTACTTGATGTTGGTGAGGATATGGGGAAATCAGAATCCTGATCCATTTCTGGTGGGATTGAAAAATTGTACAACTGCTGTGGAAAACAGTTTGGTGGTTCCTCAGAAAATTAAACATAGAACTACCATATGACCCAGAAATTCTACTCCTAGGAATATACCCAAGGGACTTGAAAGCAGAAACAACAAACAGACATGTTTACACCCATGTTCATTGAGACGAGACACTATTCACAATAGACAAAACATAGAAACAACCTAAATGTCCATCAATGAATGAATGGATTAACAAAATGTAGTATGCACATACAATGGAATACTACTCAGCCATAAAGAGAAATTAAGTCCTGATACATGCTACAACATGGATGAAGCTTGAAAATGCTGAATGAATTAAGTCAATCATAAAAGGGCAAATATTGTATGATATCAATCATATGATAACACTCACATGTAATAAAAAGTATAGGCAAAAGTGTAGAGAACAAAATTTATTAGTGCTTATTAGGGACGGGAGAGAGGGGGAAAGGGAAGTCATTGTTTAGAAAGTAGCAAATTTTTGTTTTTAGTACAGAAAATTTGGCAACAAATATGGGTGATGGTTGCACGACATGATTAATGTAAATTATGTCACTGAATTATATACCCAAAATATGTTGAAATGGCAAATAATGTTGTATTACAAATATTTTTACAATAAAAGGATCTTTTAGATTGTGCAATACAATTCTATTCTTCTATAGATAAAGAAACCAATAGGATAAAGAATAAGTGATCTGTTTAAAATCATGCCATTGGATAGAACAATCAAGGTTCTTGATTCTAAATAAGACTTTTTTTTTCCCTTAAAAATGATAACTAATATTTAATGAGTCCTTACCATGTACCAAGTAACTAATTCATTTATTGTTTACAACTCTAGGTAGAGAATAGCATTAGTATTCCTATTTTACTTCTATGGAAATTGAGGCCATTAGATGTTGGCTAACCACAGAACTAGAATCTGAACCTGTACTTGTCAGACTTTAGAGTCTAGTTTCCTAACCATGAGCTTGAATTTTTCCTTTAGGCTACCTTAACAGCAGAGAAAGGATGAGTTCAAGAAAACATGATTTTCGTTGAGTCACTTCTCCTTGACTGGCTTCTGAGGAGCAGGAATTGTTATGGATTCCAAAGGATTCCTGAAAAATAATCCTGCAAGTATGAATAGTCTATATCTCCAAGTTTCCAGAATACTAATTTCCAGGGTGGCAAGCAAATTAAAAGATTAAGGGGAATCACAGAGATTGGAGGAGCCATTGAAGCTCACTTTCAGAGTCATATTTTCTACTGGAGCTTTTGGTAAAGCTGCCTGATGATAATACGACGTTTATAAGTTTCCTCCCCTCACAATCTCAAAGATTGTGGTGGCATTAAGATGAAAAGATCTAATGAACAACCCCTAGTCCTCATAAAACTATTCTACCACTATCAGAAAACCATGACTCACAGCACTCAGTATTCTCTCTAATGTGAAAGTATCGTGGAAAGATTAAGATGATCCAATTGTGCATGTTAGTATAAATTAGTTCAATCTACCATAGCTTTATATTTTTTGGATTTCTGCCTTGTGTGATGTATGACATCAAGCACTTCATATATATTAACTTTATCCTGAATAGCATTCTACAAGGTGGGGAGTTATTGTCCCCATTTTACAAATAAGCAAAACACCTCAGAGAAATATGTTGACTTGGACAAGACCACACAGCGAAGTAGAAATGGGAACCCAAGACTTTTACCATAAAAGTTCCTTCATCATACCATTCTATTTTTTTTTTCCTTATCTCTGATATCAGAGTCAATATTTTAAGGTCTTCTTAGCAGAAAAGTAATTAGGCCCTTGAGAGGAAATACAACACTATCTAGAGGACTGTGGTTGAGGGGCTGAGGGTACCATGAAGAAGATGCAAGGAAACAGAAGTTCAGGAAATGGAAGACTTCTAAGTCCAACTTCTATTTTCTGTTACAGGCATCCTCTTCCCACGCAGTATTTCCTCTGAAGTGTAACATAGCAGGCATGCTGCAACACCAGGGATCTCTAAGAACATGAAAAGGAATAATATTGCCTCTTCTGAGCACAGTGGCTGAAATAGAATCACTGACTAAAATTCAAAGTGATAAGTGATGAATTCAAAGTGTTATCTTGGCAAAGCCTTTGAGATTTCACTTTTATCTTTGAATACCAGAGCCAGGCATTATCTACTTCTAGTGGTTTTCCAGCATTCTTCCTTGGATCCCAAGGAACCCTGGAGGAATAAATGGGAGACCAAAAAGGCAGTGCTTAGACTCCCACAACATTTCCTAAGTACCATCCAGAACAGATATTAATTTATATTTTTAAATAAAGAAGAAGATGAACATAATTAATGTCACTGAAATATATACGTGAAGATTGTTGTAATGTCAAATACTTTGTTGCATATATAGCTATCACAATAAAATAAATCATTTGTAAAAATAATTCTGCTATTTAGAAAAAAGAGAGAGAATGAAAGAGAGAGAGAGATGTTACCTCTGAATTTTACAGGGGAGCAATCTGAGGCTCAAAGAAAGTGTAAATAGCTGAAGATTACATACTTTGTTTCAATATGAGAGTGAGGTTTAGACTACAGGTCTCAGACCCCCAAATCAGTGCTAATTCTACATATCACAAAAGACTAATTATTAGTGCTTAGGTCTTACATGAAATGCTAGAGTTGGTTTCTACAGTGTCACTGAGCAGCATCACTTCATGTCACACTGCAAATCTACGGAGATCGTCTGAACAGTTGAAGTTAGCTTCTTAGAAAAGACCTGAAATCATATAGTATTTTGATTGTAACTGATTGAGGCTGTCCTGCCACTGAGTAAACTTGCATAGTTCTCTCCTTTTCAGGGAAACTACTAAAGAAGTCCTTCTTTCTTTTGGTTTATTGTTTTTGGCATGGTGTATACTTGTTTGATTTATACTACCTCCAAAAAGCAGACTGACACTTCTACCTTATCTGTTCTGACTGATGTCTTTTGCACATCAAATAGAAAGCCCTAAGAACCAAGTCAGATCAAAACATGCTAGCTCTGATGCAAAATAACATTGCTATTGCATTCAGTTATTATTTTTATTGAGGTATAATATACAAATAGTAAAATGCAAAAATTTAAGTGTACGTCTCAATGAATGTTTACATATATATGCAGTCATGTAACCATAGCCCAGATCAAAATCAGGTTATATCCAGCCCTTAAAAGTCTCCTCTGTCCTGCTTCACAGATTAAAACTACCCTCTGCAAGGAGATAACCAATATTTTGAATTCTATCACCATAGATTTTTTTTTTTTTGCCTGTTGTTAAATGTCATATTAATGAAATCATGCAATATGTTGTATCTGCTGTATCTGATGTCTTTATCACTATGTCTGTGGGGTTCATCCATGTTGTTGTATGTATCAGTAGTTTGTCTTTTTTAATTGCTGGATAGGTAGCATTTCACTGAATGAATAAAACATGATTTGTTTATCCTTTTGGGCATGTGGATTGCTTTCAGATTTTGCTACTATGAGTAAAGTTGGTATGAACATTCTTGAACAAGTCTTTTGGTGGATTGATGCATTCATTTCTCATGAGACTATACCTAGGAATGGAATTAGTGGGTTATAGAGTAAGCAAATGTTTGACTTTAATAGATACTACCTGCTAGTTTTCAAAAGTATTTTAACCAGTTTACATTTTCATTAGCAATGCATGAGAATTTCAGTTGCTCCACATCCTCTCCAACACTTTATGTTTTCATTCTTCATTATAGTTTTGATTTGCATTTACTTGGAGACTAATGGTTTCTGTACATATGCGTATTGTCCATTTGAACATCTTCTTTTGTTAAATGCCTACTCAGTTATTTGGTTCAATTTTTAATCACGTTTTTGTCTTTTTCTTATTATTTGCAGGAGTTCTTTGTGTATTGTTTATTCAAGCCTTTTGTGGAATATATGTACTGTGAATATCTTCTCCCAGTTTGTGGCTTGATTTCACTTTCTTAAAGATGTATTTTGATAGACAGAATTATTGATAAACAGTTCAATTAATCAATTATTTATCTTACGATGAGTGCTTCTTGTGTTCTGTTTAAGAAAGGTATATTTATTGAAAGAACATGAAGAAAGTCTGTTTTGTTCAATATTTACATGTATAATTCATCTTGACAAGGTGATTCTAAAGTGTCTGTATTGTATAATTCAGTGGTCAAATTTCACGATTTTTCTCATCCATATGTTCCAGGACTATTAATTGAAAAGGCCATCACTTATCTACAAAATTGCACTGACACATTTGTTGTAACACATCTGACTGAATATATGTTAGTCTGTTTCTCGACTCTGTTCCATCAGACTGTCTCTACTTGTGCCAATAACTTACTGTATTAATTTCTGTAGTATTTTAGTGGTATCTAGTAGTGTAAGTCTACCAGTTTTGTTCTTTTTCCCCAAGATTGCCCATCTATTCTGGTTATGTTGCATTTTTATATAAATTTTAAAATCAACTTGCTAATGTACACACACATACGCACACACACACATATACAATATCCTGAGATTTTGATTGGAATTGTAATAATTCTAGGGACTCATTTTGGGAAAATTGTTACCTTAATGACAGTGTGTCTTCCAGTCCATGAACATAGTATATCCATTTGTTTAGGTGTTTTTAGTTTCTCTCAACAATTTATTTTTTAACTTTAGTTTAGATATCTTGCATTATTTTGTTAAATTATTTCTAGCTACTTAAATTTTTCATGCTATTGTAAATGGTATTAGGAATTGTTTTCTGACAGTTTGTTGCTAGTATATACAAAGGCAATTTCTCTTTGTCTTAGGTATTTAATATTCTAATTATGAATGTGACTAGATATGGTGTTGTTTTTGTTTCTCCTGCTTGGAGTTGTTGATCTTTTTGAATTTGTGTGTAGATAATTTGCATCATTTGGAAAAATTCCATTATCACTTCAAATACCTCTTCTACTCCATTCTCCATTTCCTCTCCTTCTGAGATTCCAAATGCATGTATTTTAGACATATTCAGGGTGGACTGTATATTTCTTCTATTCTATTCTGTTCATTATATTATTTTTGTTCTGTGCTTTACTTTCAATATTTTCTATTTTCCTGCTTTCACTTCCACGATATTGTCTTTTGCTGTGTCCATTTGGATGTTAAACTCATATGTGGTAGATTGAATGCACACATGATCCAAATTCTCCACCCCTTCTTATATCCTTGCACTTTACAGTGTGATTTTGTAGCTTTTCTCTTAAAAAATGTTAAGTATATTTCCCCACCCTTCAATCTGAGATGGCCTTGTGATTGTCTTTGGATAATATAATGCAGTGGAAGCACATTATGCCCATCCTGGGTCTTGGTCTCAAACGGACTTGCACACTCCCACTCTCTTTCTTGAAACCTTTCCACTTCTTACAGTAGCCTCTGGAATCAGAGAGACTGCATGGAGCAGAGATGAAACATTTAAGGGTAGCAATTCCAGACCAGCTAGCTCCTAGCCAAATCACCAGCTTACTGAAAACATATGAGTAAAACCAGCCAACATCAGCTGAGACTGACTTAGATCTTCAGAAGTACTTAGATGACCTTTAAATTGTAAGAAATAATACATGGTTTTCGTTTTAAGGCCTTAAGTTTTGGAGGTAATTTGCTCTGCAGCAATAGTTAACTGGCAGGTCATCCAATGAGTTTTTAATTTCAGATATCATGTATTTCAGTTTAAATAATGCTCTTTTGATTACTTTTTAAAACATAAATTCTAATTCTATGTTGATATTCTCCATCTTTTTCATCAATTTTGTTGTTACTTCTTTATTTGGCTTAACAGATTAATCACAATTATTTTTAAAATTCTTGTCCCCTTACTCCAATATATGGATTGTTTGTGGGTCTCCTATTATATTTTATTTTTTAATTCTCTTTATTATGGTCACATTTTTTGTTTCATCTCACATCTGGTAATGCTTTACTGAATGCCGGACATTACATATAAAATAACTTTTGATTCTCCAAATAATGTTATCTTCTGCCAAAGAATATTTTCGTTTTCCTCTGTTAGGCAGAGTGGGTGAAGAAATGATCATCTCAGTTTGAACAAAGATTAATTTGAATCAGAGCTGCATGAAGTAAGATCCAGTCTGACTCTAGTTTGTCCCTGTTTCTCAGGCATGGCCCTCTGAACTTCCAATTGATAACTCAGCAGATCTTTCTGTTATCAGAACTGAAAGATTGTGAAATTTAAGTTTTGGCCTTCAGAAGTTTTGAGCTTACCTTTTAGCCTCTCTCCACCCCACCTCTCCATTCCCCCCTACACAGCTTCATACTTAGTAAATGTCTTGAGGAGATCAGCCATATGTTTGTACCAGTCCGTCTCCATCTAGGAAGACATCTATAATGACCATGAGTCTGTGGGTAATTTCATTCTGCCTTATAGAAGCTTCTAGCTGAATTCCCCAGACACTTATCCCACCAAAATTCAATGACACACATTGGGAAAATTGACCATGATTTTGGGACTCCTCTATCTTTCCATACATCAAGTCAGCTACACGCCATAACCAAATCCCCTCCCCCCTCCTTTTTTTTCTCTCCCAGTGAAGTCCTTTTATCCCAATGTGGCCTGCGCAAGGTTCAGCAAGTGACCTCAGGGAAGCAAACAGTTGGTGATCTTTAACTTATCTAAGTAAAACTTTTCCCCCTCTTGAATGCTAGTTTCTATATTCTCTGTTCCTTCCATAGCTCTCTAATATATTTAGAAATATTTTTGTGTTTATCTTCTTTTTTCTTAGTCATTGTGGTAGGAACCTAGGTCTGTTATGACCTAGTACATCCTGAAAGAAGAAGTCAAAAATGACATGTTTAGATAGTAAGAAATATCAAAGGTTTGGGGGCAAATCTTAGGAAGAACATATACAACCTTTGTAACAGCTAACTTATATATGTAATGTGACCCCATGGACTTCAAGGAATTAGGAGAATATGTTATTCAAACAGAGGAAGTAGAGCCCTTAGATCAGCTAGCTCAAACCCAAATAATTCCATTTAAAGATGGGTGCTGCTAAGCCCTTCTTGTGAACTAACCTATTCCCCAGGAAGCTTTTCAGAGTCCATTTCCCATGCAGCCCTCCTCCCACCTATCCTATTATCCATTCTGCCTCCAAGCCCTTTCATTTCTGAGTTTTGTTGAGGTGCAGCTCTGAGTCACGTATCCAGGGTTTCCCAACTTAAAGGGAGGTCCAATTTAATTTATAGCTGGCTTTCAACCTGGTTTTCTATGGGTAGTTCATTTCTTCAATGTGTTACTCTTTGTCTAGGTCAGTAATAGCTTAAAATACCATAACCATTTTCTCAGGTTTGGAAGTCACCTGGGGAAAGCAATTAGTATCTTTTGTACAGGTACAGCTTCTTACAGTATAAGGCATGTTTGTATTCTGACATAATCCTCACAATGATCCTGTGAGATAAACATGACCACTACCTTCAGGTAGAATACAGAGGACACAGCAGGCCAAAGTTCTCTCTTTTACAGATTAAGATATCGAAATACAGTGAAGGGCTTCAACTAATAAATGCCATTGGCAATATCATTTACTTTTTTTACCAAAATCTTGTAATGTAAAGATTATAATTTAATTTTTTAAGTCAAAGGGAGTTGTGTCTCAGAGACAAGAAACGTAACTCTGTTAAGAAGTACCAGAACTAAGATTTAAAATCAGGACTGTGTGAGTCCATCCTTTACTCTTTCTATTATGCTATGAAAGTTATCCTTAGATGACAAATTTTCCAGGTCTCAACAGAAGCAGAGAGTGAAGAGGAAGTGAAGGAGATGGCCAATGATAGCCCGTGCCTCTGATGCCTGTGCATTATCAATTCTGTGCTGGAAAAAATAAAATAAAATAAGCATTTACAGCACCAGGGCTCTTTGATTAGCACTACTGCCAAGAGGCAGACCATTTGATACTCTGCAAATGTGCTCCTGCTATGCAGGGTGTGGGTGGGCATGAGTGGGAGAGCAGCAGAGGAAGTCTTCTCTGCTGCAAGCAAGTAGTGCCTGAGCTGTCTGCCAGTCATCCCTTCTATGGCTGCTGCTGCTGGGCTAGCCTGATGGACTGATGTTGAAGTTTGCTTTGTACAAGGCTTTTTCTAAGCCCCACCATCTCATTTTCAAAACTGTATTTAAGTAGAGAGGAAGGAGAAGTAGAGAAGAAGAAAAGAGAGGTCCAAAAGCTCAGAGAAAATTACAGATAGACACACTTTCGAAGAGCACCAAATAAGCATCACAACCAACCCCAGTGAAGGAGCTACTAAGGCTGCAGGTACCAGTCTATGCCTCCCACACCCCAACAGCCAGAAGATGCTCTGGGTTCCATGAGGAAATAGACAAAATTGCCCTGCTGTGTGCACCCTTGATCAATATTTCATTATCAATCTGTTATTGTTTGCAGGGATTTCCACTTCAGACTCCTAACAACAGTCAGTAAATCCTGCTGATCAGTGCAGACTTCTGAATGAGGGCAGTTTTTCACCAATCATTTTTCTTAGATTTGGTAAAACGGGCAGCAATTCATGTGCCTTCTCAAGTTCTCAGCCTATAAGTAAGCAAGTTCTTTTCAATTATCGCAGATCACTATCTTCAGATCTTTCACATAAAGCCCATAAACCTTGCTCTCTAGACGGTGTTCCCAGTAGCCCTCTTTTAAGTTGAAAAATGCAATAGTATCTGTGCGATGTTTCACGGATTCATCATTGTTCTTTGTTACATAGTGTTCCATTGTGTGTATGCATCATAATTTGTTTATCCAATCATCTGTTGATAGACATTTAGGTTGTTTCCATCTTTTTGCTATTGTGAATAGTGCTGCATAAATATAAATTTAAATAACCATGTGTGATCAGTGGCTACTTTATTGCACAGCAGTTTTAGGCAGAAAACACTGATTGGAAAAATTCTTAAGAAAAAATCACGGTATGTTTGAGGTTAGAAGATCAGTGTAGAGAACAGTGGGTTGGAGGAGAGCGTGTGAGATGGGGTCATAGAGGTAGGCAGGGCTCAGATCAAAGGGCCTTGTAAGTCAGGGAAAGAAGTGCCATGCAAAGCCATGGGCTTTAATTCTGGGAGTAATCTTTCCTCTGTGCCCCTTCCTAAATTGAGTGGTTGAATTTAAGATTTACGTTGTAGATAGTACAAGGCCTGTGTGGATAGGACCTGGGGAGGAAAGTTCAGGTTAATGAGAAGGCTTATATATAATTTATACAATCCTGTAAAAGAACACAAAACTGGTTTTATGTGCAATTTCTTAAAGAAATAGGAAGGAAGGAAATGTCCCTCTGTTATTCCATGATGAGCTTTTTGCACATGTACTGTGTGTGTATTGTGATGTGATAAATATGGTTTTCTTCAGATTTGCAAACATGAATCTTTACCACATTTTTGTTAAGGTCAATGTTTCAACTAAATGATGGGCTGGAGAATTCACTCAGAGCATTAGTCATGTAAGGAAGGGCTCTCTTCTAAGGTTAGAAATTTATCTTATTTATTTATCCATATTTACAGAGAATTTATTTATCCATATTTACAGAGAACTACTCCTGTCAGGAACTATTCTAGGTGCTAAACTCATGTGTCGTATGATTTCATGGAGCTTGCTTACCGTCTAGTGAGAAAGACAGAGAAAAAAATGATTAAATAAATAGGTAAATAAGATCATTACATATATGGATCATTCATATGGAAAAAAAAACACTCAACAAAATAGAGTTAGAAGATAGTGACTGGGACATGAGGGAAGGAGCTACCTTGATCAGGTAATAACTTTCTTAGAAGAGTAGAGACCTGCATGAAGACTAGGAGTCAACCATGCAAAAATCTATGGAAATAGCATGCTAAAGAGAGGGAAATACAACGATAAAGTTCCACAGTCAAGAGCTTGGTTTTGTCAAGGAACAGATAGAAAGCCAATGTGGCTTGCAATGCTTATTCCATGGGGATTCTGTTTTTAATTCATAATAAAATGGAAAAATTTCTTTTTACCAGGAAAGGCATTAAAAACTAAGAATATCTGAAAAAAAATTACTCTGAAGAAAGAATCTATTATTCCAAACATTTGACAGGGCCTTGATTGATAAGAGTGAAATATTCAAAGAAATCTCTGCGTCTGAGAGCAGTTACTTTCCCTGGTGAGCACCATGTGTCAGCATGGTGAACACCATTAAAGCGATGGCATATGCAAAGAGATAGTGGGCCAATTTTAAATTTTGGACAAATCGGGGAAATGTGTTTGTGTATATTCTCATTACTCATTCTTAAAATACTATTACACATCTACCACATGCCAGAGCAAAGTAACCATTGAAGTTAAAATTGTGAATAAAAATGGCTGGGGCCATCATGCAGCTCATTCCAGTCAAGTTTGTTTAAACCACACCATGAATAATTTTTGAAAGGGGGAGAAATTTCTTTATTTTGTGGATATTACTATAGGTCTTAAACCAGTTACCACTGAGTCAACTCCAACTCATGGTGACCCCATGTGTGTCAGAGTAGAACTGTGTTGCATATGGTTTTCAATGGCTGGTTTCTTGTAAGTAGATTACCACTCCTTTCTTCCAAGGTGCTTCTAGGTGGGCTCAAACTTCCAACCTTTCAGTTAGCAGCCAAGAGCATTAACCATTTGTACTCCTCTAGAGGTCTTAGGGTCGCTATGAGTCAGAATCAACTTGACAACAAAGCATTTGTTCTTTGGGGAGTTTAGAGGTCTTAGGGAGTAGTAAAGACCTAAGAAGAGAATCAGAGATTATAAATAAAGTTTCTACTGGAACGTTAGGTAGGCGAGAACTCTGGGAAGACTAGGCCTGTATTACTCAGAGAGAAAAGTCTGCTACTATTCAGTTTCCAAGGCCAATAACTGATAGTCAGTTTTTTAATAGAGACAGATGAGGCCAACACATCTATGTGATCAAGCCCAAAGTGAGTGACTCAAAGAGAAACAATGCCTTTCACTCATCACAATTCATGGGGCCCATCTCTTGATCACCAAGTCTTGATGCCCCAGGGCATTTCATAACACATGGACTTCGTTGAATGTTTTCATAACACTTCCCCAGAAAAGAGGACTTAGAGAATCTTGATGATCTGTTGATGTGAAAAAAACAAGAAAGGAAACAGAAAAAAGTGCAATTTTTAAAAACTGTATTCAGAGCCAATTGAAGGCCATTTTTTTATATGTATACAAAAATTATCATTGTAAAAATGTAGCTAAGATGCTCAAGGAAGTTTATAATATGCTTGAAATTTTTGTGTTGCTTAATTTTCATTATGTTTTCACAAGTGGAAGTGGTCAACTTGCATGTTCTTCAGGAAGTTTCTACATTAGAGTTAATCATGAATAGGTTTGCCTTTTCCGTGAATTTGACATTCTTGGGAACAAGAATCTTACTGTTTTTAGTCTTGAATTATTTATGTCTGGCATCGTGCTGGCATATGATAAAAAATAGATGGCTATTGAATGAATGAAGAATACATAGACGCATGAATGAACGAATAGATGTGGTGATTCAAGCCTTGAAGGTTGTGGGTCACTGCTATAAATCTGACTTCAATGGAAGTTTGGTATCTTGTACCTTTGCTTTAAATTTTCAGTAAGACTTCAGGAGGGTCTTAGTAAAGGTTAATAAGAGTAAAATAAAAACTGAGAAAAGGAGATTGGCAGTTAAATCACATCATCATATTTCTTTTTAGTCACAGTGTTTTTAAGCCACATGCTGCTTTTTCAAAGCAGCATGCATGTTTCCACTTCCCAGGTAGTTTAAAATAGAAAAGGGACAGGAGAAAATGCAAACCAACCCTTAGCTTTCTAAAGGAAATGGGCTTTGGTATACACACTGTTTTAATTCTCTGCTTAGCAAATTCTAATTACTGTCTGAAATAACAGCTCAAAACTAAGCCTGATTCTGACCAGCAACCTGGACCAGGTCATTGAACCAGATACCACTGCTGCTATGCATGGAACCCATTTGGAACGGAGGTGGAGTGAGCCAAACCTGTAATCGCCCAGCTTTACAAAGAGGGAATTTCACTTGAAACATGGTTCCTATATGTCAGTTATTTATTCTTTTTGTTTTCAACCATCTAGCAAATCAAAAGAATTAAAGGGATTAAAAAAACGAGAACTCAGTGACTTCATACATCAAAACAGGAGCAGTGTTGAATGAAACCATTTCTGGGCAAACTGACTACATGAAAATGAACTAGAAAAGGCAGGTCAAGGGGAAGAAACAGCTTGCGCATCCCCCTCACCCCCCACCCCATTCTTAACTAACACACAATACAAGATCTGATATATTTCAGGTTAAAAGCTGAGAAGGGACGCAAGACAAGTCCACTTAGGTTTAAAGGTCTGCACAATCTGGCTGCCAGAGAGGGTATCAAGTTGTGCATTGCTGGCAGGCATGAGGCTTGGTACAACACTTTTGGAAAGCATTTTGGCAATGTGTATTAAGAGCCTTAAAACTCCCTGATCCATTAATTACACTTCTTGAAAGTAATCATGAAGAATTAGTCCAAAATTCACATAATACAAGCTTTATATACATGAATGTTGACTAAGTTTTTTATAATACAAATTTACAGAAAACCTAAATATTATCCAACTGAGGAAATATCCAGAAATTTTGGTAGAATATTATATAACCTTGAAAATTAATTTTGCCTAAAAATTGAGTAATGCGAATGAAGTGAACCACACAAAATAGAAAAATACATGTGGGATTCAAGGATGGGTTAGAAAATATGATTTGTTCATTAAACCGCAGGGACACTGCTTTCTTTGTTGTCTTAGTCATCTAGTGCTGCTGTAACAGAAATACCACAGATGGATGCCTTTAACAAAGAGAAATTTATTTTCTCACAGTTTAGTAGGCTAGAAGTCCAAATTCAGGGTGTCAGCTCCACGGGAAGGCTTTCTCTCTCTGTTGGCTCTGGAGGAAGGCCCTTGTCATCAATCTTCCCTTGGTCTAGGAGCATCTCAGCACAGGAACCTCAGGTCCAAAGGACGCACTCTGCTCCCGGTGCTGCTTTCTTGGTGATTTGAGGTCCCCGACTCTTTGCTTGCTTCCCTTTCCTTTTCTCTCTTGTAAAATAAAAGGTGATGCAGGCCACACCTCTCAGGGCTTTGACCTTAGTAAGGATGTTACAATCCCACCCTAATCCTCTTTAACATAAAATTACAATCACAAAATGGAGGACAACCTCACAATACTGGGAATCATGGCTCAGCAAATTGATTCACACATTTTTGGGGGGACATAGTTCAATCCAAGATACTTGTAATGAAAAATTTCAGGAATATTAATGTTAAATACTGTAGTCAGTCATTTCAGTGACTTACTTGATGCTGCTTTGTCAATGTCAGAATCAAGGTAGTTGAAATCTTAACTTACTAGAGAATTGCTCTTTGCCCGAAAGTGAAATGTGCAAAGGAGAAAAACTTTTGATATATGGCAGAGGTAAAGTCAAGAAGAGGACACATATTTTTGCCTCTCTCCCACTGTGTGTTTCTGTGTGTGTGCCCAAGTGTGCTTTGTCTGAATGTGTTAAATGAACTTAAGCACATTTGATTGGAAATAAAAGAAGCCGAGACAATCTTAAGCTGTGACTATTTCCTTCTGCTCTTTGCTCATGTGTACATGGACAGCCTGAGGTAGTGAGCCAACAGGGCAAGGTGTCAATCACTAGAGGACTTAGTTCTTCAACTTCCTTAGAGACGTTAGGATAAAACACTGGAATTGTTTAAGTCTCAGTTTGACACTAGAAATATAAGGGCTAATACTACCTGCCCTGACAAACCTATTAGTTGATTGTGCGGATCCAAGGAGCTATCTGGAAAAACCTTATGAACTGAATAATTATGTCTACATTTTTAAAACCTATTTTTCATTCAAGTGCCAGAAAAAGGAACTTAAAATACGTTATCACAACTTCATTATTAAATTTAAAAAACAAATCCTTTATGTCATCAAATATATAGTGTTCAATAATATCGATTGTGCTGTCAATGACTTCACTTGGTTTCTTTAAATCGATACCTAAACAAGGTTTACATATTATAATTGATTGGCATGACTCTTGAGTCTCTTTTAAACTATGAAAGTCCCCGCTCTAAGCTTTTTTTCTCTCTCCCCCCCTCCCCATTTATTTGTTGAAGAAACTCAGCCCATGTTCCTATTGTGTTTCTCACATTCTCAGTTTGGCTGACTGTGTCCATACGGTGACATTTAGCAGGTTCTTCTTTCCTCAGTAAACATTAGGTCTTCATAGAGATTTGACGAGATTCAGGTTCAATTTATTTATTTATTTATTTATTTATTTATGTAGACCAAAATTTACATTTCATCACTTCAAGAGGCGCACAAAATCTTACTGTCTCATTTTAATGTTAAGATTGTCCAATAGGTTTAGCGATCGTTGAATCAATTCATGTATTTTTTAAATTATCCGTTAGCATTTTACCTACTAGTTTCAAAAACCATTGAGGCCTATTATCTAGATTTATCACTACATTATTGTGTAGAAAAATAGTGTTATTCTGTCATTCCTCTGCTTTATGAGCTGGAAGAATTTTCTATAAATAAGAATTTTTTACTCTTTTCCTATTGAATTACCCTAAAACATAATAATTAGTATGAGAAAGACAGGATAAATTCTTGATTTCCTCCTCTCCCCTTTTTTGTTACCAGTTTGAATAACAATGAGTTGTGCCTTGACAACTTACTAAAGTGAACAATGAGGTTTATTTTTGTGTCATTATGAACTCAAGGGTGATGTGATCTAATCCATTGTAACCAAATTTCCTTTTGATGCTCTAATTGCTCATTTTTTGTCAGTGGCATCCCCTTCAGGTTGGGGCCTATGTCCTTTTTAGGTACACCCCAATAGGCATGGATACTTTTCTTGTTTTCTGGTAAATATATTTCATGTTTCTTTGCACATTTCCTGCCCCAGATTTGAAATCAATCATTTCACCAAAAATCATTAGTTCCTTTCAGTGTGAAATTGTATTGAGAGATGGTAATCTTGAAACCAAAAGTTCATATTGCTATTGGCCATTGCTATTGCTTCTATGCCATTTCAATGAACAATGCTGGGATACAAATATTTAAAAAAAAAATCATAAGTTCATAAGAGTATTTCCAATTCAAATTTTACATAAAGGCTGTTTACTTAACATATTTGATTTTGTAATTTTCTCTCTTTTGTATTAAAAATATTAGTCCCAAACAATTTTAAGTAATTACTTTGCTTCTATATCTTAATATGTATGTTTGTGTATATGTGCGTATGTGTACATATTTTAACTTACGTATGTATATTAATGACAACAACATCATTACTAACATTACAATTACTAAATATTAATTAAGGTTTCTTTTTTGTTGCTTGTAGTCCGTTTTGTCCTTATGATATATTCTACTCAGCCAGTACATTCAAATAGTATTTTTTAAGCCATCAACTTAATATACAGTTAGAATCACTAGTTTTATGTTTTCAATATTCAGATACCACTTTTGTTTTATTTAATTTTGTTTTATAGTTTTGAAGTCAACTGCAAATTTCCAAGGTCAAATTACATTTAAAGAAATCTAGATTTCATTCTATGTTTTATATTCTTTTCCACCCTTCTTCATATATAACAATTATTATTAAATTTGCACAAACATGCACCAAAAAAATGCTCAATATCATTACTCATTAGGACAATGCAAATTACCACTATAAACCTCTTAGAATGGTTTAAAAAATGACAATACAAAGTGATGGTAAGAATGAGCATCAGCTAGAAACCTCATACATTGTTGATAAGGATATGAATTGGTGTAGCCATTTAGAAGGACAGTTTCACAATGAAACTTTTCATATATGTAAAGTTGAACATATACTTAACATATATCATAACAATCCCACTTCTAGGTATTTTCTCAAGACAAATGATAATGTATATTCACCTAGAAACCTATATGCAAATGTTTTAACAGCTTTATTCATAATTTCCATAAACTGAATAGAATCCAAATATCCTTCAACTGATGAATGGTTAAACAAACTGGGATATATCAAAACAATAGAATACTACTCAGCAATAAAATGTAATGAACTACTTATACACAAAAACATGATAAATCTCAAATGTATTATAATAAGTCAGAAGCCAGATTCAAAAGGCTATATACTCATATATATACATATATACATACACACACACACAAACATATGTATGCTGTGTGATTCCCTTTGTTGTCATTCTGGGAAAGGCAATACTATAGGGTCAGAAAACAGATCAGTATTGCCAGGGGCAGGAGATGGCAGAGGAACTAACTAATAACTGCATAAGGAAAACTTTTGGGGTGATGTAAGTAGTCTCTATCTTGTGGTGGTGGTTACACAACTGTATATATTTGTCAAAGCTCTTAAAATTTTGCACAATGAAGATTGAGTTTTACTTTATGTAAATTATACCTCAATAAATCTGACTGGTGAAAAAAAAAGTTAACAATAATTGCTAGGATATTGTCCTAAGCTGTGAGACTCAGTTTCATTGCTAATTACTGCAGAGGCTGCCACCTCTGCAGATAAAACTGAAAGGAAGGCACAGCCTTTTAATGTGAGACAGCATTCCAGTGGCTTTTTAACATATGCTAACTCCAGTCTTAGGTTTGGTGTAAAGATCATAAATTTTGCTGGTAGTTCTCATCAGAAGGTTAACAAACCTAAACCAGTACCCTGGTTTTCAACCCCCAATTCAGGAAGAAGGCTTATACGCCCTACTTGAACTTTCCTACTGCAAAATTGTGCAGCATATTATAAGAGAAGTAGGGAATTTAGAAAGTGAAATGGTTACAGAGTAGATGAGACACAGCTAAAGAAAGAATTACTGACTTTGAAAATAAATCTGAAGAAATTTCCCAAAACATAATGAAATGATAGATATTAAAAAAGAAGAAGAAAATTTATATCCTTAATTTATATCCTTTAGAAACAGGATTGAGAATTAGTGAGCTAAGAATTCTAACCAAGAAACTAGGAAAACAAACAAAAACCAGACTAAACATAAAGAAAATAATAAAAGTTAATATGAAGTTAAAAAGCAGGAATGAATAAAGTAGAACACAAAGAAAGAGCAGAGATAATAAACAAAAACAAAAGCTGCTTAAAGGAAAAAAAAATGAATAAAATATATCCCGAAAATCAAGGAAAGTCTGAGAAACAGTCACAGAGTTAAGGAGGCTAAGAAAACAAGACATCTAAATGTAATAAGGTATCTTGATGGAATCACAGTATTAAAAAAAAAAAAATCATTAAGGGAAAACCAGTGCAATCTAAATAAAATTGTAATCTAGTTAAGATTTTAAGTACCAGCGATGTTTCCTTAGTTGTGACAAATGTACCATAGTAACTAAGATGTTAATAATACAGGAAATCGGATGAGGGGCATATGAGACCTCTCTGTACTACCTATGAAAGTTTTCCATATATCTAAACATATTCTAAAATTAAAATGTTTTTAAAAGAATTCTTGGACTAAAAAGAATATAATTCATGTTTGTAAGGAAGTTGTGTTAAAGGTCCCCAAGACCACGTCCACAACTGGAGATTCTCTGGAAGGATTCATGATACCCAGCATGTAGTAGTACTCATGGCTAAGATGCAATACAGTGATGTAGTAAGGATACATCTGAAT
Source organism: Trichechus manatus latirostris (assembly GCF_000243295.1). Classification (NCBI taxonomy): domain Eukaryota; kingdom Metazoa; phylum Chordata; class Mammalia; order Sirenia; family Trichechidae; genus Trichechus; species Trichechus manatus. Next base: position 270,590 of record NW_004444254.1, read on the forward strand.
CACACAGGAAAAAGACACAGGTGGAGTCTGTATGAATTCATATGCAGACTTCCTTATTTTTTCTCCCTCCTATACAGAACTCGCTCTTGCCTCAGGGGGAAAAATGCAGCAAATGTGCGCAAAGTTTCTGCACCAGAGGGCCTTCCGAAACTCAGCAACCAGGGTTTTTATTTGAGCACCTTCTACCTAGCATATTCCAAAATTAAAGACTTCCAGAAGAAAAGTAAATGTTCAATGTAGAACATATTATTTTCACAAAGAGTCTAGGCATGGTGAACCACCTTTATCAGTTAGAGAACCTTTAGTGAAACTCTTTACCAGCCATGTTCCCAGACACCAGCCAAGGGTCAGTTTTGCAAGTAGGCCTTTCTAAGAATAGCAGTCTCAGGCCTGCTATGTTAACTCTTTTCTACGCAGTAGGACACAAGCTTTCCTATATCTATCTGCATTTATTAAACTGAGGTTCTTAACTCCATACTTTCTATCCTTCTCAGTTTTAGTAAAACTTCCTATACATATTATCTGTCTATCTATCTATATCTTTTGTTAGACAAAAGGTAGCATATTATTATACACACTGCTTTGTATCCTGGTACTTTTACTTAACAATATATACTGGAGTTGACTCTAGAGCATTATATGAATAAATTCGCTTTCCTTTTTTTCTAGTTGCTTGCTATTCCATTCTATGAATATCATAGTTTATTTCACCAGAACTTACAGTGGACTTTTGGGTAGTTTTCAATCTTCTGATATATCAAAATGCTGCAATAAATACCCTTGTGATACTTTATTTTTGTCAGTGTATTTTAAGAGTTGATTTCTAAAAGTGAAATTTCTGGGTCATATGATTTACTTAGGTATTTTCCAGGCACCTTAAAAGTCACTATACTAAACAGCTTTCCTCATCTCTGTTTGGACATAATTTATCCTTTAAGTCATGCCTTCAACCTGAAACAGGAGCCATTTTCTATGTTTCAAATGTAGCATTGTATATTTTAAAGGTTCAGATGTGGAAAAGACAGAATGCTATAACAAAATTAAGTTTTATCCCAAAGGGTAGGGACTAGTTGTAGTAGGGATGGAAAGAAAATGGTTTGAAACCCAAGGTTTATGCAAGGAGAAGCAGTAAAAAAGAGGGTTCTAGTTCAACTGGAGGAAGAAACGTTGATCGGTGAAAAACCCAACATCTTGAGGAGATAAGTTGAGAGAAGCTAAGCTAGGAGATAGGTTAAAAATATTCCAAAAATGATAAACAAAATTTATCTTCTGCTTCAAATTGATGTGTGGATTGAGAATAATCCAGCTTGTCTGTGGCCAGAGTAAGTACATGTAATTGGATTTCAGATATCTTATATTTTTATGCTGGTTTATTAAACAAGAAGACAATTAGGCAAAAAACCATGGAAGGGAGTACTGGGCCACTTAGATGCCCTGATGACTTTAGGTTGAGGGGACAGAATAGAAAGAACTTGAGTCTTTAGGAATATTGGGGTTTAAAGGGCATAGGGCAAGACTGAGGAAGAATGAGCATACAGTTGAGCACTTCTTGCACTCTTGTCCTGGCCGTATGTTCAGGGAAGTGATTATCAAAATCAGGGATATCTTGTGAATAAAATTCAGGAGAGTTACTGATCTGGGACTATTTAAAAAAAAAAAATTCAAGCTGCAAATTTGAGGTAGATCCAGGGGTCACGTGAAATGAAACTTCTTACAAAATCAAAGAAAAGTGAAAATATCACCAAACTTATGACATTAAGGACCATGTCTATTTTTATTAAAGCTTATAATGCCTGGAACATAATAGGCTTTCAGTAAAAATGCATCAAATGAATTAATGTAAAGTAAACTAGAAAAATAGAACTATACCTCTTTATAAAAGCCTGATCATTAGGTTAATCTCATTAGGTTTAGTAACTCATAGACTTGTCACACATTACCAAACCAAAACTAAACACGTTGCCATTGAGTAGATTCCAACTCATGGCAACCCCATATGTTACATAATAGAACTGTTCAACATGGCTGTAATCTTTATGGAAGCAGATCATCAGGTCTTTCTTCTGTGGCATCGCTGGGTGGATTCAAACCACCAACCTTTGGGTCAGCAGTCGAGTGCAAACCATTTGTGCCACTCAGGGACTTTGGCACACATTAAACCAAAATCAAACCAAACCGGTTGCTGTCAAGTCAATTCCAACTTAGGCTCTCCGTAACCGTTTTATAGATTCACTCCATCCTCATTTTCTTCCTAGGGCCTTGTCATGGATTGAGTTGTGTCCCCCAAAAATATCTGTCAGCTTAGCTGGGTCATGATTCCCAGTATTGTATGATTGTGTAATTTGATGTGATTTCCTTATGTGTTGTAAACTCTATCACTATGATGAGGTTATACTGATGAGGTTTACAAGATTAGATAGTGTCTTAATCCAATCTCTTTTGAGATATAAAAGAGAGAAACCAGCAGAGACACATGGGAACCTCACACCGCCAAGAAATCAGTGCCAGGAGCAAAGCATGTCCTTTGGACCTGAGGTTCCTGTGCTGAGATGCTCCCAGACCAAGGGAAGACTGATGCATCACAAGGACTTTCCTCCAGAGCCGACAGAGAAAGAAAGCCTTCTCCTGGAGCTGATGCCCTGAGGTTGGACTTGTAGCCTACTGGACTATGAGAGAATAAATTTCTCTTGTTAAAACCATCCACTTGTGGTATTTGTGTTAGAGCAGCACCAGATGACTAAGACAGGCCTAATCATTCCAGCATGAATCCATGGGCCTGCTAAACTTAATTTGGTTTTCCTTTCCTTTTATAAGGGCTACCCATACTTTGAGCTTCATTAGTTCCAAGGCTGGAAGCATTTGGGGGCACAGTTTTGAACTCCTTAGCATCTGCTTTATTTTCCATTGTTTTCAAGAACAAACACAGAGAATGCTTTGACATTGGAACTTCATTTGTTAATCAGTATGGGCAATCAGAGTAACAGTTACCAACACATTGATGGAAATGTGGAAGCTTTTTAGAGTTTCTCCAGCTTTAGCCCTATACCCATTCCTTTTCTCAGATAGTATTTCAATATTCCAGTGGCTTCCAATCACTCTTTACTCTCAGAATGGCTTTTGCCAAGTCTCTTTTCTTCTTGACACTCTGGTGCCTTCTCTATAACCTGCAGTCAAGCTCATGTAGAATGACTTCTTTTATTAAGTCTCCTTTTTCCAGCACCAAGGTCCAAAAGTACAACTAGGACGAAAGTGTAGGTGGACACCATCATTCATTAATACTTGGCTTGAACTTGAGTTTTGCATTTATGAAGACCTCCCAGCTGAATGAATGAGCCCCATCTCCTAAGTCCCCATCTGCCCCTCCCGTTTCCACAAGAGAAGATTTTTGTGCCATTTTAAAAACTCTTCTAACAAGTTAAAATTAGCAATAAAATTATCTTCAATTACCTGGCTAAAACAGTTTGTGCCAGTTTATAATAAAGTCATTTTTAAGATGCTAGGTGGCTGACTTGGATTTCATACAGTAAAGGCAAAAGAATACACACTTAAGAGTCAGATAAAACTAGGTGGTTCATACATTCATTCATTCATCCCTTCCTGTTACCATAGCCTTTAAGTGTTCCTGCTAATTTTCTGGATACCCCTTCCCTTTGTCTCTTTTGCCACATTCTCTTTTGCCTGATGCTTTAGAATTATCATTCTTCAAAATATTATCCATAATTTGTTATGATGAACACATTGAATGCCTTCATGTAGTCAATAAAACCCAGGTAAACATCTTTCTGGTATTTGCTGCTTTTGACCAAGATCCATCTGACATCAGTGATGATATCCCTCATTCCATGTCCTCTGCTGAATCTGACTTGAACATTAGGCAGTCCCCTGCCAACGTACGGCTACAGTCATTTTTTAATTTTCTTCAGCCAAATTTTGTTAGCATGTGGTATTAATGACAATGTTCTATAATTTCCACATTGCATTTGATGCACTTGAATTGTGGTGTTAGCGAAGAATATTTAATATTCCGTGGACTCCCAAAGAATGAACAAATCAGTTTTAGAAGAAATACAACCAGAATGCTCTTTAGAAGCAAGGATGGTAAGACTTCATCTTGCCTACTCTGGACACATCACCAGGTGTAATGCTTATACCATTCTGTACCTTCTCCTTAGGCATTTCATCCACATCCATCCTTTCATGAGCATTTATACGCCAATGATAGATAAATGTACCCTTTAAGCCTAGACAGCTCCTTAAATCTCCTGGCCTATAAGTACATGTATATAGATGCTACAAGAGTTCTGAAATTGAGCCCAAAATAACCAACAACCAAATACGTTCCTCCTCCAGCATTTCTTATCTTACTGAATGGTAACACCAGTTTTGCAAGTCAGACAACTAGAAGTCATCCTTGAAAACATATTTTCCCTTCTTTCCTATCTATATCCCACCTATTATACAGTCCTGTCAGTTTTGCCACCAAAATCTCTTGAGTCCATTGATTTTTCATCATCTCTTTCTAGCATCCTGCACCAAGATTCAATTATCTCCCAGGAGTTAGGAGGCAATAGCAACAGTCTCCTAACTGTTCTTTTCAGCCTTCTACTCTCCCCTGCAGTCCATTCTCTGCACTACAGTAAAAGAGATCTTTTTAAAAAAATCATTTTTAGCTCCACTTTTCAACTCAAACTCCAAAAGAAAACTTCAGTGACTCTCCTTTTTTGCTTTTAAGAGAAAGACCAAGGCATGTTCTGGCCTGTGCCTCTTTCTTCTTTTCCCCCACCTTCTCTGCATTCTTGCCACTAAGTTTGTTTGTTTTAGTTCTGTTTTTGTTGGTTTGTCACACTCCTTCCTGCTACATGACCCTTGCATAAGCTATTCCCTTTTATACTGAAATTCCCTTCTTCTATATTTTTTTGTCCTGGTTAACACAAGACCTTGTTTATTGTCTTGCTTCTTGTAGACAAAAAAAGTGATTTAATGTACATCAAAATTGTATGTATATTATGACAACAATGATTATTATAGCACTATTTTACCAAAGAGGAAACCCTGGTGGCATAGTGGTTAAGAGTTCAGCTGCTAACCAAAAGGTCAGTAGTTGGAATCCACCAGGCACTCCTTGGAAACCTATGGGGCAGTTCTACTCTGTCCTATAGGGTCTCTATGAGTCAGAATCGACTTGGCAGCAGTGGGTTTGGTTTTTTGGTTATTTTACCAAAACTAAATCAAAACCGTTGCCATCAAGTTGATTCTGACTCATAGTGGCCCTATAGGACAGAGTAGAACTGCCCCATAGGGTTTCTAAAGAGCTGCTGGTGGATTCGAGCTGCCAAACTTTTGGTTAGTAGCCAAGCTCTTAACCACTGCACCACCAGGGCTCTGGTAGAGCACTATTTTACATAGTGTGAAATTGAAAACATAAATATACGCTAACATCAGAGTAATTAAAGAACTAACCTATGTTGGAATATTATGAATCAATTAAAAGTACGCCACAAAAAATATGAATATACTTATGTTTATAATAAAAAAAACTAAGTGGGAAAACAAGAATGCACAATTCTATTTTAATGGTACCTTAATTCTCCTATGTGTGTTTGTGAATGCACGTGTATGTGTTTGTACACAAAAATAAAAACAACTAGACATATATTCACAAATATATAAACAGTAACATGATACAGTGTAAACATAGTTTTTTTTCCTTAATTCCATGTTCTTGTTATCTATCTATTGCACATCACATAAAATATTGTTGTAGTTTTTATAAGCATTAATCTTTGAAAACCATGAAATGTAAAAAAGTATTAAGAGGTCAATGCCATTGGTGCTGAGGAGGATAAAAATGATAAAATGATGCCCCTCTAACTTCTTTAGACTGATGTAAGGACAATCTTAGACTCCTCATGACTAGCTGGGCAACTGTGGATGTTGTATCAGGTGTATGGTTATTATTCTGATCTCTATCTCCTGCCTTTTCTGATAGTTACATCAGGAAACCTTCTCTTGGCGCAGCCTGGGGGTGTAAAAGTGACTGGTCAACAAAACCAGAACATTCAAGGAAAATTGGAGACTACCACTTGGCTCTTGTCTGCTTTGGGCCAAACTCAGCATTTGCTTCTCTTAGCTCATTGATATCCAATAAACATTTACCCTATTAGAGGCAAAATCTATCCTTTTGAGGTTGGAAAAACAAACAACAAAAACATGTGTTGTGTTCTGCCAGGGTCTGGACAAACTTTACAAAATTAGGGGAAAATGAGAGAGAGAGGTAATATAAAATATATTGATCTGCTTTTGTAATTCACCCTCCACTCTATGACCAAAATTAGTCATAAAGGCTTTGGTAAAACTGTACAACTCCTTGAACAATAAATGACAGTTAAAAATAGATAAATAAAAAAGAGACATATAAAATAAATATTTGTCAAAGAGTTAGCCAAGATAGAACCTTAGCATGGGCCACTGAGCAGCTGACTTACACAGTCCCTATGGCTTACAGTAAGATACACATGGGGTTGAATGCTGGCCCCTCTACCAGTGTGACTTTGGACAAGTTACTTAAATGCATTTCTCTATGCATCAGTTTCTGTGTGATACTTACCTTGAGAGGCTGTATGTAAAACAACCGATGTACAACAAGTATTTAATGTTTTTTTTTTTTTTAATCAGAAGACTTTTGTCTTAATCCAAACTTGACTGTTTAATGCTTTGGAATGGGTTTTACAGAAAATAAGAAAGAGCTGTATTCTAGTGCTCATCAGGTATTATAAACTCCTCAAACTCATGAATAATCAACAATGACCAAGACCTCTGGTGGGCTTATGAGAGAGTTTAAGTGTCTGAGTTTATGGAGTGTTGTCTGAAAGATGTGTAGTCGACCTATTCCTCTAGTTATTTACAACCTGCCTTTGGATTTATCTGAACAATCAGAAAGCTGAGGGTCTGGACCACATTGTGTTTCTCCTTTTCCCACCCCTTCTATTCCAACCATTCATCTTTTGCCGCATACAATGCCTTTTAATAAAGGACTATTTGGCGTCATAACTCATGCCTGTTTTAAGGAATATTAAAAGAAGCAACCATGCAAAAGTTGTTGTTGTAATTTATGTAAATTTTTTGTTGAGATCCATGTCTGCAACATTTCATGTTATTCTCATTATTTCTCTCTGATCTCAGTAGCAGGAGTAGTCATATTTCTCTTGATCAATGGGTTGGTTTTTATCCTGTAGACGTACTAAAATATGCAGCTCCTTATCTTTCCTTCTTTCCTTATTAATACAAAAAGCAATGACAACACTCCAGAAAGATTAGTGCACATTTGATACACATTCTGTACATTCACCTCCATCTGGGGCTCATCCGATTGTTCCTTTTGCCTTAACTTCTTCCTTTATTTAAAATATCATTTTTCTTCTGCACTTTTTGGTAAGCCATCTTAAAGCACTTTTTTAGGATGGGGAGGGGTGCTTGTCTAATCTTTGGATGAAGGGTGAACCTCAGTAGTGACTTCATTACTGAGCTAAAAGTGTGTTCAGGGGCCATACTCTCGGGGTTTCTCCAGTCTCTGCCAGGCCAGTAAGTCTGGTCATCTTAAAGCATTTTTGAAGAAAATGTAGTAAAGGTAGGATAAAGAAAGATATGGAGAGTAGAAATAAGGAAAGAAGGAAGGAAAATGTGAAATATTTTAATAAATAAATGAATTGTATCTAAGTTACCTTTGTGGCAGAGCTACAATGACAAAATTTCATTTATAATAGATCAATAATTAGGAAATAGATATTCAATGTAGTCATAAAATCAATATTTGTGGAATACATGGATCATTATCATGGGGAAAGGATTTCCAAGAAGGCCATGAGTCTTTCCTAAGTAAATGAATAAACCAAAAAAACCCAACCCAAACCCTTGCTGTCAAGTAGATTCTGACTCATGGCTACCCCATATGTTACAGAGTAGAACTGCTCCATAGGGTTGTTTTGGCTGTAATCTTTATGGAAGCAGATCACTAGACCTTTCCTCCACAGTGCCCCTGGGTGACTTCCAACCACCAACATTTAGGTTAGTAGCTGACCAAAAATTGCTTGTGTCACCCAGAAACCATCAAGAGAATGAATACCAAAATTAAAACCAGATATTGAACATTTCACAAAATAACTGATAAAACAATTCAGGCTGACCAAAAACAAATGTAAGTGATGGTATCAGAGATCATGAAATCCCATCCTTTTCCTCAACTACAAGTCAGTACACGGGGGGAGGGAGTTAGGGTGCTGTGACAGTCTGCAGACCCTTTAGCCATTCTGAAAGCCTGCAGAAGTTCTGATGCTCTAGCAGAAGGGGAAAAATCAAGCGTACAAGCCAACAAAAAATTAAAGATACTAGATCAAAAAGATATGTTTAAAGACAGTACATACACCAGCCCCAGGTTATTTCAAATATTTATAGTTCTCTACATATTTAATCATTAAGAGTCTTGAGATGCTATGTTCAGAATCTGATGCTAACATACCCAGCTCAGTCCTGATACTATCAAAGTCGTTGAAGAAACAGAAAAGGAAGAAAATGAAGGAAATATATGAAAAAGAAAAAATAATCAAATCTCCTAAGGCAGTCTTCATAACTAAATTCATAGAATAACAGAATTAAAAAGGACCTTGGAAATCTTATCCCCTTGTTTCACAAGGGGAATACTAAGGTATAGAGAAGTCTCCCAGCATGTCCATATTACTCAGAACTGGACAATCTTTTAAGATAGAACCTTGTGCTTTCAAATAAGATGAACAAAGGTGGTTTGCCAAAATCATAGCATATTGATATGAATGACACAGGACAAGGGTATGGCAATCATGGCACATACCTTTATACTTCAATGGGGAAGATAAGTAGCTACATGCATTGTGTCAGCTATCAATCATGAGATGAGATGGATTGACACAATAGCTGCAACAATTGACTCAAACATATCAATGATCATGCAGGTGGCACGAGACCAGGCAATGTTTCATTCTGTTATACGTGAGTCAGAGCTGACTGGATGGTAACTAACAACAATAACAACAACATCAAGCAGTGCAGATTTACTATAAGTTTACCTCTGTGCCACATTAGAAGGAAAGAGGAGGAAGTTAGAAGAAGCACATAATGATGATATGGTCCCTGGCTTCAGGGAGCTTGCTTTTCACTTTAGTTGTGAAACCAAGACAAAATGGCAGGAAATATAACAAATAATTCAGGATCATCCAACCATGTGTGAGTTATATGAGCTATGGTGTTCAGACACTCATACCCACGCTTACGGTTTACTTTCTCCAACCTTGATTCTTTGAAGACATGAATCATCTCTAAAAAATCCTATAGGCACTCATCTAACATCTGCTTAATTAACTTTGTTGATTGACAGCTCATTTTTTTCAATACAGCCCTTTCCATTTAAGAGCATTCTCAATTGTAAAAATGTCCCTTTTATTTTGATACTGGCCTCGCCTTCATTTCCCATGTATGCGGTCACACAGAAGAACTCCGATTCTTCTTCTATGCAGCAGCTCGTCAGTTATTTTAAGACACTCATCATAGCTTTCTTCCATTCCCACCCCACATTCTTTCAATCACTTCTTACCTGACATTGTTCCAGGTCCCCCAACATACCAGGTGTGGTTTCATTGGCTCAGAATGGACTGGGATGATTGCCTCTTGTTGTGAAAAGTTAATTCTATTTCTGGTCTTGCTGCCTAAGATTGTATTAGTATTTTGGCAACTACATCACACAGTTGACTCATACTGAGCTTAAAGTCAATTAAAATTCTGCATCTTTTTCGCATGTGTTATTGATAAATTCCCCCCAATTATTCATGTGTGCAATTGTTGGTGGTTTTTATTTTTTAGTTTACACTTGTGCCTGTTAAATTTCATCATGTTATATTCAGCCCATTGTTGCAGCTTTTGGAACATTTTTTGGATCCCTTTCGAGCTCTTCTCAGCTCTCTGTCACGCATAGGTTGATTTGGCCATATTTGTCCTCATTCAAGTCCGGGACAAAAATGTTGATTAGGCCTAGGCCAAAGCCATGATTCCATAGTGACACTCTTTCAAGGTAAAACCTATCAATTAATTATCAGTCTTTGGGTCTAGTCATTGTCATAGACTTGGGTGAGAGGCATCCTGAGATTGAACAGCAGTAATCAGAAAGGAGAAATCCTTCATGGTTGTCAATAATACTGGAATCAAGTGGAGCTGTGTTATGGATCTGATATGTCTGTTTATTTAAGAAAGGATCATTTCATGGTAGCTTACCAGTTACTATCACCAAGCCTTTCTTACGAGGTTCTTCTGGGTAGACTCAAACCTCCAACTTTTTGATTAGCATCTGAGCATGTTAACCATTTGCACCACCCAGGGACTTCAGCTAAAAATAGGGGTCAAGTCTTAGCTTTTTGAGGAATGAAAATTAGCAATAATTTTAAGGATTTAATTCAGTAAATTAGAGTTGGTGAAGAACTCCAATTATCTATGGAGACCAGTTCAAAAAAAAACAGAAAGATTATAAAGAAAAGGATGTGAAGGAACTTATACGGAGAGTGCTGAAGAGGCCACACAATACTCAGGATTAATCTCTGGCACACTGGCATGATGCTAATCTAATTACCACCAGATGATATGGCTGAATATATCTCCCATCCTTCTTAGGGATGAAGGTGTGTTTGAGCCTATACTTGAGATTCATTAGTAGATCCAGATGCAAAGATTGGAGGCAGTTACTAAAAATGCAGTTTAATCAGGAACAAATCTTCTGAACTCAATACTTGAACTCATGTATTCTGTACATTTTCATAGGAAAACAAATCGAATACCTGGTAAAATCCAGATATATGAGACTTAGATCAGCATAGCTCTGACTTACAAACCTAGGAATTCTATTAATGGGGCGGGGGGGGGGGAGAGGGGAGCATGATATTGTTCACATATTACTGATTTTTTTAATGCACCTTGTGACCTAAAACAAATCATTTAATCTCCCTAAACATTAGTTTTCCTATCTATAAAGTGGGCCTAAAATTATCTCTTTGCCGAGTTTAGTAATGATCAAAAATACAAAGAATAGTCACTCAACTAATGATATCTTTTACAAAAGAAATTTTGGCAACAAACAAACAAAAGCCCATGAAAATGGAGAAGCCCTAGATCATAATAGTTTCAAGCCTGAATGACTAGAAGAACAGATTAAAAATTATAGGAGGAAAGTATTTTCAAAAGCCCTCCTATACACAAAATTTCACTAGCAATTGATGCATAAACAGTAAGCTTCTAAAAATGATGCCTGTCAGGTTCGTCATAGAGCTTCTTATCGGCAACACTTCATTTAGCTGTAGTTGTATGTTACCCCATACACTTAAAAAGGTATCTGAAGATTTCTTTAAGGGTATTCTGAATTTGGACTTTCCACTCATCCAAACTGACCTTCATCCCTTCATTTCAAATCAATGAGGCTTGACTATATTTAAGGAAACCCATTTTCCACACTTGAGACAAGGGCAGAGTTAACACAGGCCCTGGTAGTTCTAGGGCAGGAAGGAGGCCACGGCAAGGTGACAGTATCTTAGGTGACTCTCCAATAATTTTTCACCTATTCTTTTCATACATATCCTGGGATCTCTATGTTAAAAGACAGAGTCTGTGTGGCTTATACCACTGCATTGAGTAGAACACAATTGTGAGGATGCAAAAAAAGAAGAAAGACAGAAAGCATACTCTGATATATTAAAATGGACTTGGTGTCCGGGATGCTGACGTTGTCCCACCACAACGATTTCACTGGGTGTCTGTCTGTATTAGGCAGGAGTAATCCATGTCCTCTCCATTTCTGTCTCACCCTATTCGTTACTACCACCCACACTCCACTGGGTTTTATCTCTGTCATGACCCATGGCACATATAGTGACCACCTATATTTTCTGCTTCTGGGATTTGCTGGGAAGCTGCTTTTCTCACTTAAAGTGCGTGCTACTGCAAGGCACAGACCTGTAAAATTGTTTGAAATGGAAGAAATGGGTGTGTGCCTCAAATTACTTTTTTGTTTGCTGAGTATTGTATGAGGTGGTGCTGAATCAGTCTTTTTAGTATGAAGAATATGGATTTTGATTGAAAGTTTTTTGGTATACGTATGTACCAGTAGACTGTGGGGGTAGAATCTGTGGTACACATATGTACCTCTGGACTCTGAGAGTAGAACTGGTTGGATCAGGCAAGAAAAAAATCCATCCATAATACCTACCAAAAATTCAAATGCACTTAATGATTCAGTAAGCATTCCATTAATGAAAACACACAGTATTAACAAAAAATCCAAAGCAGAAAATAATTGGGTATTGAAAGGCTAACAAATAAAGTAATCTGAGTAGAATAAAATCCCTGTTGAAGAAACACTACAACAATAGTCCCAGAATTGCATTTTAAACACTTGGTACTCATTGAGCAGTTGCTGAAATTTTCATGCCAATGTGTTACAAAATTGCATAAATTAGTGAAGACTTCCCATTCCTTTAAAATCCTGTGATCCATGAGACTTGCCTTGCTGCTTGGTTCCCCAGCCTGGATGAGGAAAGGGTCCTTATATGTGAGCTGCCTTTCTATCCCAGAATCCTTCATCCTACCTGGAGTTATAGTTTGCCAGGCAGGAGGTAAGGAGATCTGGTGGCACAATGGTTAAGTGCTTGGTTGCAAAACCTGAAGCTTGGTGGTTTAACCCACCCGGAAACTCCACAGGACAAAAACCTGGAGATTAAAGCCTAGGAAATCCTATGGGGCAGTTCTATTCTGTCACACGGGGTCTCTATGTGTCAAAATCAACTCAACAGCATGTAACAACACAAGGAGGAGTTCCTGACTGATAAACAATCTAAGAGTCTGGATTGCAGTGCAGCATGGACATATGGAAGAACAGCTAAACCAAACCTGTTGCTGTGGAGTCGATTCCAACTAATGGAGACCCTATGTGTGCAGAGTGGAACTGCTCCACAGCGTTATCAGGGCTGTGACCTTTTGGAAGCAGATCATGAGATCTTTCTTCAGAGGCACTTTTGGGTGGGTTTGAACCACCAACTTTTTGGTTAGAAGTCAAGTGCTTAACCATTTACATGACCCAGGGACTCCTGGATGGGGCAACATTCACTCAGAAATATGTCTGAAAGGAAAGAGTTTGGGGCTGAGGGATAAAAGGCAGCATTGAGAAAGTTGACTCCCTTTCAGGACTAGAAGGATCTGACTTCTTTCTGTGGTGTTTGGGGAGGTGTTGCTATAATAGAAGGGCCACAGCTTGGGGACAGAAATGGGCCCATAGCTCTGCCTTTTACCAGCTGGTGTCCTATGCCATCCCTGTAAGCAACAGCCACTGAAGAGAAAACCCATTAGCAGGCTTCCCTTGGAGTGCCAGGGGCAGCAGCAGTACTATTATCCATATTTTCTATTCACTTCCTGCCAGTGATCAGTGAGGCAGCCAAATGGAGCTGCCCACTTTGCTGTACCCACTCATTTGACTTATTAGTAAGATGATAATTATGCTGGGAAGGGGTGGAGGGCAATGAGGGGGAAGCAAAGGAAACAACTTGATGGGGACCTATGACAGCTCTCGCACTTCTGCTAAGTGCCTAGGAGAGAGGGTGGAGAGGAGGTGGAGAAGGAGGGTGGATGTCAATCTGCAATCACTGCTGAACATCTTGTATGCCTTTTTAGAAACTTGCTTGCAGAGAATGGTCTCTATAATCAGGCCATCCACCCACACATCCTTACAAAACAGCTACCCAGGGCAAGGCCCAAAGGGGCCCCTTTTAGTAAGGAGAGTACACTTGCTTATGGGTGTTTCTTGGAGATAGTTACAGCTGCCTGTTCTTTTTAACCATCTTAATGGTGTCTCCTTTGGGAGAGTTAAAGTTAAGTTTGTGCTAAATTTAGATAAGCTGGTGGAAAGTCTTGTCCAGAAGCTGCAGCAAGGTATTAAAAATGAGAGGCATCACTTACACAGTTATTCAACAGATACATGTTTAGGTCCTACTATGTACTTTGTACTATGTACTATGTAAGTTGTACTATGTACTTTGTGATCTGGTACTATGTACCAGGCACTGTTCTAGAAGCTGGGAATCCAGCAATGAACAAGCCAGACAAGTCTCAGATGCTTACATTCTGATAAGAGTTTTCATTTTTATCAGAAAGTCAGAAAATAAATAAGTAAATTCGTATAGTAACAAAGAATGTGAAGAAGAAAACAAACCAGGCTTATTGTGACTGAAGATGTTATCTTAGATTGTGTGGTTAGGAAATGCCTCTGTGAATAGGTAGCATTTTTGTTAAGAGCCAGTTAGACAAAGATCAGTGTGGAATAGTATTCCTGGAAGACCCTAAGGTAGAAATGAACTTGGTTGGCATTGTGACAGACAGAAAGAAGACCAAGAGGGAGTTCCGGCAAAATGGCACTCTAGGCAGAAGCACCACGCTGTCCCTCAACAGCAAAGATCCGAAAAACTAAGCCAAACAAAGAATACAACAATCCTGAAACCCTAAAACATCAAATGAAGAGATAAAGAACTCAGCCAAGCAC